>NW_021604617.1:541071-542624 GCF_004785775.1 Grammomys surdaster | reverse complement strand
CCCCCCCCACTCCCACCTCCCCACCCTCAAAATTCCCACCCCCTGGGGCATCCAGCCTTCATGAGGTCAAGGTTCTCTTCTTCCACCTATGCCCAGCAGGGCCCTCCACTTTTACATATTCAGCTGAAGCCCTGGATCCCCCCCTAAGTGCTCCCAGGCTGGTGGTTTAGACCCTGGGAGCTGTGGTTGGTTGGTATTGTTGCTCTCCTCATGGTGCCACAAACCCTTTCAGCTCCTTCAGTCTTCACTCTAACTCCTCCATTGAGAACCCCATGATCAGTTCAATGGCTAGTTGTGAGCATCTGCCTCTGAATATGTCTGACTCTTGAAGGCCTCTGAGGAGATATCCATATCAGGCTCTTATCAGCATGCACTTCCTGTCTTCCACATCAGCATCTACCTTTGGTGATTGCACATGGGATAGATACTCAGGTGGGGTGGTCTTGAGACGGCCCCTCCTTCAGTTTCTGTCCCTCACTTTGTCTCCATATTTGCTCCCTTGAGTATTTTGTTGCTCCTTCTAAGAAGGACCGAATCACCCTCACTTGGTCTTCCTTCTTTATGGGCTTCATGTGGCCTGTGAGTTGCATCTTGGGCATTTCAAGGTTCTAGGCTAATATCCAATAATCAGTGAGTGAATACCATGTGTCTTCTTTTGTGATTGGCTTACCTCACTCAGGATGATAATTTCTAGTTCCATCCATTTACCTAGGAACCTCTCGAATTCATTGTTTTTAATAGCTGAGTAATACTCCATTGTGTAAATATACCACATTTTTTGAATCCATTCCTCAGTTGAAGGACATCTGGGTTCTTTCCAGCTCCTGGCTATTATAAATAAGGCTGCTATGAACATAGTTGAGCATATGTCCTTGTTATATGTTCGAGCATCTTCTGGGTATATGCCTAGGAGTGGTATAGCTGGATCCTCGGGTAATGCTATGTCCAATTTTCTGAGGAACCGCCAGACTGATTTCCAAAGTGGTTGCACCATCTTGCAGTCCCACCAACAATGGAGGAGTGTTCCTCTTTCTCCACACCCTCGCCAGCATCTACTATCACCTGAGTTTTTAATCTTAGCCATTCTGACTGGTGTGAGATGGAATCTCAGGGTTGTTTTGATTTGCATTTCCCTGACGACTAAAGATGCTGAACATTTCTTTAGATGCTTCTCGGCCATTCGAGTTTCTTCCGTTGAAAATTCTTTGTTAAGCTCTATACCCCATTTTTTAATAGGGTAATTTGGTTGTCTGGAGTCTAATTTCTTGAGTTCTTTGTATATATTGGATATTAGCCCTCTATCAGATGAAGGATTGGTAAAGATCTTTTCCCAATTTGTTGGTTGTCGTTTTGTCCTATTGACAGTGTCCTTTGCCTTACAGAAACTTTGCAATTTTATGAAGTCCCATTTGTCAATTCTCGATCTTAGAGCATATGCCATTGGAGTTCTGTTCAGGAACTTTTCCCCTGTGCCCAAGTATTCGAGGCTTTTCCCCACCTTCTCTTCTATTAGTTTCAGTGTATCTGGTTTTATGTGGAGGTCCTTTATCCAC
>NW_021604617.1:518822-536071 GCF_004785775.1 Grammomys surdaster | reverse complement strand
CATCTGCAAATAGCGATATTTTGACTTCTTCCTTTCCTATTTGTATCTTAAAAACAAATAATCTCAATTTTAATTCACAGTTCAAATATCACTGTGCTAGAAGTAAGCTACCTCCTTCTTTTCATAACAAAATGGAACCTGGGTTTCATCAAAGCACGGAGCAAGCAGGTTTTTTGTTCAGGGTTCCCACACTAGGAGTCGTGTGACTTATCTCCGCACTTATTCACTCACTTTATTTTTCTTTAAAAAAATATGACTTTTACTCTCAGGTGAAATAGACTTAAATTTCTATTGAATTTATGCCAGACATTAGTTGCCATTTTGTTGCAGGAGATATTTAAAACTGCAGCATGTGATTTGTCTTGAGGTATGTGGCCATCATCTTCCCATCTAGGCAAGACCTGTGGCCAAGAGTGACAGTGGAGTGTTCTCGCTGCTGCTGCAGCTCAGGCCACCAGCTCAGTTGAGCCAGAAGTATCAGCCCTGCAACCCACAAAGGACAAGCATGAGAGACGGCTCTGTCAATCATCCATGCATTCTCCACAAGGCTGGGCTGAGCCCAGACCATCCCACCATTCACTTGGAACCCTGCAGAAATGAAACTCTAGTGCTTAATGGTTATCTAAAGGCTTTGTATGTTTGCTAATGCTTAATACCAAGATGCCCACACAATTAGAGGTGTAACCCAATACCCAACCTAGATATATCAACTACCTTTGTCTGCTAGAGCACCTCCACTGCCATGTTCCATTCTCTCCTGTCCTCTTTCCCTCCCCTTCCTCTTACTCCTCTTCCTCTCCTTACTGCTCCCACCTTAGCTTGTCCCAACTTGTGGGAAAAATATCCTGCTACATCGTTGGTTATATGGGATTATTTCAGAGTCTTTGATTCTATTCTACCTGTCTATTTTAGGCCAGTATTATGCAGTTTTATTATTGTTGTTCAGTAGTACAACTTGAAATCAAAATACTTTTATCAATTCTTTTTTTTTGTACAGGATTTTTTTTAATCCTGTTTTGTTTTTGTTTCCCTATTTAGTTCAAAAATGTGTTGAAGTTTTGATGGGAATTGCATTAAATCTGTTGATTGTTTTTAGCATGACCATGAAGCTTGTTGAAACAGATACTAGAAAATTAAAATAATCCCAGTACCTGATTAGACCACAATGGAATAAAGCTTAACTTCAACCATAACACAAATCAAAGAAATGCCACAAACTCATGGAAACTAGCAACCCTCTACTCAGTAATAACTAGGTCAGGGAAGAAATAAAGAAGGAATTCCCAGAATTTAATAAAAATTAAGGCATTCCATATACAAATTCATGGGAAACAATGAAAAACACTGTTATGAGTACTAAAATCCCATACTAGCAATTTAAAACTACACCTAAATGCTGTAGAATCAAGGAAGCAAACATACTCAAAAGTAGTAAATGACAGAAGTAATCAATTTAGGGTCTGAAATCAATAAATTAGAAACAAAAAGAATAATACAAAAGTAAACAAAACCAAGAGCTGATTCTTTAAGAAAATCAACATGACAGTCTAACCCTGAATCAAACTAACTAAAAGGCTGAGAGAAAGTATTCTAATTAACAAAACATGTCAGTCCAATTACCAATACCATGCAGTTTTTATTATTATCTGGTCGGGAATGATAATACATACAAAAGTTCTTTTATTGTTCAGGACAGTTTTTGCTATCTTCTACTTTTGTTTGTCCATATGTAGCTGAGAATTGTTCTTTCAAGGACAGTAAAAAGTTGTGATAGGATTTTGATGGGAATTGCATTGAATCTGTAAGTAAGTCATTTTTACTATGCCAATCCTATCAATTGATGATCATTGGAGATATTTCCATCTTCTGAAACCTTCTTCAATTTCTGTCTTTGGGGACTTGAAGTATTTGTCATATGGTTCTTTCACTTGCTTGGTTAGACTTACACCAAGATATTATATATTATTCATAATTATTGTGAAAGGTGTCATTTCTCTGAATTCTTTCTCACCCCACTTATTATTCATAAAAAAGAGGACTACTAATTGTTTGGAGTTAATTTTGTATGCAGCTACTTTGCTGAATTTTTAAGCTGTTGGAGGTCTCTGATACAATTTTTGGCATCATTCATGTGTTCTCTTATATCACCCCTGAATAGTGATATTTGAGTTCTTGATTTCCAATTTGTATTCCCTGGACCTCCTTTTGTTGTCATATTGCTCTAACTATTAATTCAAGTGAATATATATATATATATATATATATATGTATATGTATATGTATATGTATATATATGTGTGTGTGTGTGTGTGTGTGTGTGTGTGTGTGTGTACTATATGTTTGGGGCATAGACGTTCAGAATTGAGATGTCAATTTGATGGACTTTTTTTGATGAGTAAGAAGAATCCTTCTACATGTCTTGTAATTAGTTTTGGTTGAAAATTAATTGTATTAGGAAATAGAATGGCCACTAAAGCTTATTTCTTGGCTCTGTTAGGTTGTAAAACACCTTTTCCAGTCCTTCACTCTGAGTAATGGTTATCTTTATTGCTGATATATGTTTCTTTTATGCAGGAGAATGATGGATCTCATTTTGTATCCTGTGTATTTTTATTGGGAAAAAAAACCCACTAGTGTCAAAAGATATCAAGGACTAGTGTTTGTTAATTACTGTCATTTTGGTGGTGGCATTCTCTCTCTGACTCTGTCTTTGCTTCTGTCTCTGTCTGTGTGTGTGTTTGTGTGTCTGTCTGTATGTGTGTTTGTGAGTACTTCCCTTATTTTGTTTCTTGTTGGTGTTCAATTATTTATTTCCTGTGTTTTCTTTGGTGTAGTTACACTCCTTGGTTGTAGCTTTCTATTTACTATTTTTTTTTTCTGTAGGGATGCATTTGCGGATAGATGTTTTCAAAATTTGCTTTTGTCTTGCAATATCATAATTTGGGGTTTTTGTTTTATGTTATTAATCTATGCTGATTTGGGGTTTTGATGAATAAGGTAGGCTAGGTTGGCATTCATGATTTCTTAGGCTCTGTTAAACATCTGATCCATTCTTCCTAGTTTTTTGAGAATTTAGGTATAATTTTGATTAGTCTGCCTTTGTTTTTCACTTGTTCTTTTTCCCTTTCAGCTTTTAAATTTTCTCTTTGATCATTAGACTTGGTGTTTTGATTACTATGCAGTGGGATATTTTTGTTTTCTGCTCCAATCTAATTGATATACTTTAAGCTTCTTCTATGTTTACAGGCATCACTTTCTTTAGTTTGGGAAAATTTACTTTCATGATTTTGATGATACTATTTTCTTATTATGAAACTGGGACTTTTCACCTTCTTCTATTCATTCCTATTATTTGTATTTAGATGGTTTCCTACTATCCCAGACTTTCTGGATATTTTGTATTAGGAATGTTCTAGTTTTAATATTTTCTTTAAATTGTGTATCAATTTCTTGTATCATATTTTATACACTTTAGATTCTTTCTTCTATCTCTTATATTCTGTAGCATTTTTGTCTGTTGTTCTTGTTCTCCTCCCTGAGTATTAATCTCCAGGATACCACATATTTGTATTCTCTTTATTGCTTTTATTTTCATTTTTAGGACTTGAATCATTTTATTTATGTCTTTTACCTGTTTTAATTGCATTTTCTTTTTTTTATTTTGAGTTTTTTCTTCTTTATGGGATATTTTATTTAGATTTCAGATGTCATCCCTTTTCCCAATTTCTCCCTACCCAGAAACCTCTATCTCATCCCCACTCTTCCTCCTTTTCTGAGGATGTGCCCCCACCCACTCCCACCTCCATGCCCTTGAATTCCTCCAGTCTGGGGCATTTAACCTTCACAGAATCAAGGACCTTCTCTCACATCTATGCCCTACAAGGCCATCCTTTCCTAAATATACAGCTGGAGCCATGGGTCCCTCCCTATGTGCCCCCAGGCTGATGGTTTAGAAACTGGGAGCTCTGGCTGGCTGGTATTTTTGCTTTCCCCATCAGGATGCAAACCGTTCCCCTTTAAAGGCCTCTACTTGTGTGATAATACTGTTTCCTGTGTTTCTTTGAGGGATTTACTCTTTTATGTTGTTGTTGTTAAAGGCCTATATTATCTTGAAAAGATTTGACATAAAGTTGTTTTCTTGTGATTAAGTTTAGATAGGATATCCAAGAGTTGCTGTATGCAGTATGTTAGTTGAACTGTGATAGTGTCATGTTGACTTGACTTTTGTTGATTGCATTCTTAAGATAGCCTTTAGCAATCTGGTTGTCTATGGGTGTTCCTATTGTACCAGGTATTGAGAAGGTAGGGCAAACCTGGAAGTTCCTTATGCACCACACCTTTGGTAGCAGCCTTGTGGTAGACAATGGAACTCAGTGTACAGTCAACTATTTTACTTTTACTGCCCATATCAAGCTGCCAGAGATTGTTAACTACTACTGTGGTCTTGATCTTCCTACATCAATTATCAATCAAAAGTTATTTATATGCATGCCCTCAGGTCAATGTAATGGAGATGATTTTACAACTGAGGTTTCTTTTCTTCATTTGAAAAGGAAGATCAGCTATCACAGCAGTCATTGGGTTATGCTTAATCAGCTAGCTCTCTAACTTGTCATAGATAATTTTATCAATTAAACTATATATAAACAAATCTTTGCTTTCTTTATTTTATCCTTATGTGATTGGCTTGTAGTTTTCAAGAACTCTTGTCTTGACTGACCATGATCTGACAAGGGTAGCTGTGAATTTTCTTACTTATCCAAGGTTTAGATCTAAGGCTTAGTGTGTGGTTAACTAGGGGTAGTCTTTTTCTTCTCCTCCTCCTTCTTCTTCCCCTCATCGTCCTTCTTCTTCTTTAGAATAGCTGAAGACATTTCATTTTAGAAGCTGTCCTTACTCAGAATTTAGTCTGTTGCAATTAGGTGAAAGCTTAGATTAGAGGACAATGGTGCCATGCATATGTTCCTCAGAAAGGTCAATGAGGAAGTAGGATTCCACCAGAGTCAGGTGAAGATTGCAGAGATGGCCTTTTGTTTCCCAGAACAATCTACTTCCTCAAATTTGGTAACCTTGCCTATCTCATACTTAGATGAAATTCATCACAATTACCTTCTTCAGAGTTTTCAGTATTACAGTCTTAATCCTAACTTTTAACTACCATTTCTAGTTTTCATGTACTTCTTTTTGTTCACCAACATGGCACAAGAAACAAGTATCCCCAAATCATGACTATTTAGTCTTATTGTGCCACTATTTTTGATTTGGAGCCTTCTATTTTGTAGCTTTCTACTTGGTATGACTTGGGAAGCATTGAGAAGTGGAGTTTGAGGCAAACATAGATATATAAAATCCTTTAGGAAAAGGAATTTTAGAATGTTGCATTACTACAGATGAGATGTACTGTGAAAAGTGGTTTTACTAATGTTAGAGAGCACAGAACTTATTATTTTAATGTTCTACATTGTAACAGCCATTTCTTTTGTAATCCGGTCTGCAGGTCAGGGTCTAGCAAGAGAGAGAGTGGGGACAGAGGAAGGGCGAAAAAGGGGCGAGAGACGCAAAAGATAGATACAAGACAGAGTCCGGTGGAGTCTCTTCAAGTCTCTTCTTTACTCTCCTCTCTTCTTCTATATTCTCCTCACACTTATACTATATTCTCCTCACTCCTTCAGTCTCCTCACTCCTCCCACTTAGAAAGGAAATCCTGGGTATTTATACCCTTTACCACGTGACTTGCCCTCGTGGACAAGCTCAACTGAAGGCACTAAGTCATGTGTCTTGTAGCCATGGATACCAGGAGCACCGCTGCAGCTGGGGGCACTAAACAGTGTAACAAGATGTTTATCAGAGTGCGCTCAGCTATGGCAGGCTGTTGAAAACAAGTCTCTTGTCAGGGTAGATGGCTCGAGATGGCTGTAAAGATGATAGCCACTTTTGGCTAGGAGTCGGCTCCCAACACTATATATGAGATTAGGGAGGGAAAAACAGTTGTTTTTAGAGAATGATCCCAGATGTTAGATTCATAGATTAGACTTACAGCAAGTTTCATTTTTTTTTTTTTGCTTGTGCAAGTAAAGGAAAGATCCTGAAAACACTTCTGGCTAAGGGGTATATGGAATAGAAATGAACCTATTATGGGCACAAAAGAGTGTTTCTGGGTTCAATCATTCTCTGATTAAGGCCTGTTATCATTAAGATAAATATGTGGTCTCAAAGGGGGAGAGAGGAGAGAGAGAGAGAGAGAGAGAGAGAGAGAGAGAGAGAGAGAGAGACTAGGCACTCTCAGGGCATTGGTGAAATGAAGTATGGTAATGTTCCCAACAGCTAGAGGGTATGAGATCCAAACAGAAGGTTTGCAATTTTTTATTTTTCAGTTATATTCCTGAGAATGTCAATATCACTTCAGGCTAAATATCTCTAGTAAACATTATTCCCATCATCCATGCTTAGTTGTAGTATTTGAGTACAGTGAATAAGGTAAATTTGAGTGAATATATACCATATTAAAAAGAACAGGTTACAGATCAGAGACTTAACACATATAAAATAATGTAAGATATTTAAAACAAACAGTTATAGTGATATATATTTTTAATTACACATAATTATGTTGTTGAGTGCTGATTTCTTAACCTTATTTGACTATATAAAATATAGCATTTAAATCAACTTCATCTTCTTGTAGAACTCTGTGATCTTATCAGAGGAAAAAGAGCATTTCAATAAAAAAAAATGAGTTTTTAAATAATACTACCACAACATCAGGTTCACTAACATTCCCTTATGGAGAAAAAGATTTTACATGGCATATACAAATAATTATTATTGTGCTGTAAAATAAACTCTTTGGTGGCATAGCTGTGGCTCAATTGACCATGTTTCATATTCATACAAGTAAGAACTCAGAAATGTTCATGGAAGTAATCTCAATTAAACTCATTGGTTCACCACTGTAGACTATGTGGAATCATTTCTTTGAGTTGTTTTTAGAGTCTTGGCCAACTTTGCTGTCTGTTGATACAATAAGACATAAACATGACCAAAAGCAACTTGGGAAGGAAACGGTTTATGACACTGTATAATATTTGTTTCATGATAAAGAGAATTTGATACAATAATTTAAAGCATGAAATAAAGCATAGTCCACGAAGAATAATGTTTATTAGCTTGCTCTATATGGCTTTTTCTGGCTGCTTTCTTATATAACCCCAGATTAACTGCCCAGAGCTGGCACTGCTCAAAGTGCCCAGACCCTTCCACATCCATCATTAATCAAGCAAACATCCCACAGTGTTGGCATACAAGGCAATCTGATGGAGTAATTCTTCAGTAAAATTCTCTTTTCCAAGCAATGTCAGATTTATGTTGAGTTGACAATAATCCATCAGTATACTTCTTTCTGAGAATAGTAGAAACAGAAACAATCAAAAAAGCCATGCGATATTTGCATTCTCTGTGTATTGGCTTTACTTTAAACAGTGATTGCATTTATAATAATACCCATGGTGGGTTTAGAAGCTAGAGCTCATAAAAAGGGATCATTGAAAATAGAACACAGATTGTGGATGTGGTTTCTGTGTGAAAACCCTGGAGGCACAATTGAGTTCCCTGATAGGCTCAGAGGTACAATATTATGTATCTTTCACTCTTCAGTATTTTCATGCTCCTTGCTACCTATCATGAAAATGATAATGAACTAATATTTATGAATATGATAGTTGTACTTTTAGGGTGGGCAAAGCCTATACAACTCCTAAGCATAGGTAGAACTCTAAAGACCTCAACTGGAATATTCCCATCTCTTTCAGTTCCTGGCATGCTGCTTATCTGGTCAATATTACAAATGATGAATATGTCAGGTGAGTCTATTCATGGATAATGTCAGGGGAAAAGATAGTGGAATGTAAAATATTGTTCCCTCTAAGGAAAATTTTCACTGCTAAGTGTAAAACTATTTATGATTTTTATATTTTTATAACGTAATTACCATTGCCCTATTTTTAATATCTTCATATTTACCATTATTGTTTACATAAGTTATCTGAGATATTACACATGTGATTGCATTTGATGCTTAAGATATCCCACTGAAGGAGACACTATAACTGTAGAGAAGACAAAATTCATACATGACTCTTGGTTCTTCCAAGGAGAAACTAGGTCCAAGTTACAGAAATGGCAGATTCTACCTCTGCCCTTTCCTCTTACCTGTATCATTGATGGTATGGTGATGCATGTTTTAACCTTAGGTCATCATACTTATACATCAAACTTAAATAAAAGCACACATACATTTATAAATAATGCATCTTCACAACTATTGAAGCTGAAGTTTTTTATATATCCATTCTGTCAGTCATTGACTGTTGGGAAAATTTAAAAAGGCGGCCACAGCGGCGATCCCACATCAGGGAGGAGGATTCTTATGGTTCCAGCGGCCTGGGGGCCTTGGCGGCGGCAGGCCCCAGTAACACGAGGAAGTCCTTGCTTCCAAAAGGATTTATTGTCATGACGGATAATAGATGGATCTAGGCGTACCCCCCAAAAACTCAGGGCAGTCCCGAGTTATATAGGGAGGGAGAAAGGGGGAGGATTGGGAGAGGATCTGGGGGAGGAATGTCTAATTTGCTCTGCCCTCTGGCCTTCATTAATATGCAAATCGCTAGGGCCTGAGGCCTATAGCCTGGCCTATGTGACTCTATGGAAATGTGACTGTTTTCAGGATCCTAGATGATGGGAGGGACCGAACTCCTGCGGGTTCTCAAGCAGAATTCCACGGAGAATCTTGGGATTCTAAGTACCTGCTCAACCATGACCCAGGATACCATTATGCAGTCCCACAATTGACTTAATGAGGCATTCCTGATGAATAGGCATTACTAACTTGTCCTCTAGTGATTAATGATGATTTGGCCAGAGAAATCTCCTGGAAAAGGAAGCATTAGGTCTCCGAATTGAAATGTGACCTGTGGCCCGCGTGTAATTGTCTCGCCAGCAAGAACACACGCGAGCACCAGGATCCTTCCACAGCAAACTTTTATTTCAAATGAAAAGGAGGAAAGACCCCGGGCCCAGAAGAGGCACTGTGTATATACCCTTGGAGCGGCATGTTCACTTCTGATTGGCTGCTCACTCTTTACCCGCCAAAACGCCCCAGGATGGGCTGTGACTTGACGCTTTTTTACCATAGCACATGCGCGGTTTACTTGTTTACTTGGAGGAGCACCAGATGCAAGCGCCATCTTGTAATGGCGAATGCTGTCAGCACAAGCTGCGGCTTTCTACATCTCCCCCTTTTTGTTTTAATAAGATGGAACTGTCCTTAGCCTATCTAGCGTGGTACCAATCACGACTCAAACTCAAGCCCGATCAAGCAAATTCCATCTTGGGGGAATAAGCGATCAAGGACTGATAGTTTAAGACAGTCTCCCTTACCCTACCAGGTGCAATGGAAACAAGTCCTCTGGGTGCAAGGGCTAGGGGAAACAGAGAGAGATGCAAACACCCGTCCCTGTGCAATGGAGCCATCTCCCAGGGGTGCAAGGGCTGTTTGCCTCAAATTCAGGTACCACAGCTACACAGACAAGGACCAGCCAGGCCAAGACTCCTCACTGACCCAGTGCAATGGGCAAATCCCTTGGGGTGCAATGGCTGAGGAATCTGTCTACTGGCTATTTATTTAATCATGGATAACCAAATTTCAGGAGATGAGCCTTGTTCTAGGGCTGTAAGTGCTTGGGTAATAACGACCTTGTCACGTTTTTGTTGAGCTCTGAGCTTGCAAACCAACCAAAGCATGAACACTAATCTGCAACATAGGGCGTACCAAACAGGCCTACTCCCACCCACTTTTTAAAGAAAGAGAAAGCTGAAGAGATCCAGGAGGAGAGTCCCTCAGTCAGGGACAGATCCACGCATGTCGAGTTGATGGCCACCACAGCCGCTCTCAATTTTTTGAGTGTCTCATCGAAGTTTTCTGACCAATTTCCTGTAAGATATTGAGACAATTTCCTGGACAGATTAGCTACATTATGTCTGACTGGTATGGGTTTTGGAAAGGCAGATAATATGGCCCATCATTGTCCCCCCGATATACTAGGAACCTGTATCCTTTGGATCAGCACGAGGGCTGTCATCAGAGTTTGGAGGGTCCGCCTGGGTGTCATCTTCTAATATCGTGAGTCATCGCGTCAGTCGCTCTGGTAGCCAAAACGGGTTGTCTTCTTCCTGCGGAAAAACAAAAACCGCTCCCCTGGCTCATTAAAATAGGCTCCGGGCCTTTCCATTGTCTGGTCAAGACATCCTTCCATTTGACCATCTCTTTTGGCCTGTCAGGCTCTAAACAGTGACAGTCAGCTGCCGTGTGGCCTTGACTGTCCAGATTTTAAAAATTGAGGGTAAAAAGTGCTATAGAAATGGTGACTCGTGGCACTGACGGTAGAGCCTCCTCGACTCCTCCTTTTTGTTTTATTAGATAAGACTTAAGAGTGCGATGAGCCCGTTCTATAATGCCTTGTCCTTGAAGGTTATAAGGGAGTCCCGTCAGATGGGTCACCTCCATTTGGCGACAAAATTGTCCAGACTTTTGAGAAGTGTAAGCTGGTTAAATTAAACTGTGTTTGTATTGCCAAAGGGCTGTTGTGAGCACATGAGTAGCAATAATGCAAACAGCCAACAAATGATCACAGTCCGTATACTGTATCTGTTGATAACTAACAGCTTACTCTACTCTCAGCAAAGCTGTTCCTCCTTCATCAGTAAACTGTCAAGGGGAATTAGGACTTGCATCTCCCTTGAGAATATTAAACAGAGGTTTACGTTCTCCTATGGTAAGCTGAAGATGAGGTTTTAGCTAATTAATATCTGTTAACAACTTTTGAGAATCATTAAAAGTAAACCATTTTTTTTGTATGTACACCTCCAAGCCAGAAGATGGCATTAGATCTCACTACAAATGGTTGTGAGCCACCATGTGGTTGCTGGGAATCGAACTCTAATATTTTTAGTTGTGAGTCTAGCCTTTAACGGCGGAACCATCTCTCTAGTCCCAATTATCCATTCTTATTGGAATTTTCTGTGTCACAATCTGCTTAAGATATAACTAAGTTCCCAAATACTGAAAAGATATTGTCTTTGAATCTTTTCTGGAGTGATAAGCACTCTAAAATTTAAATCTCATTGTATTAGGGCAAAGGTGTACAGAAAAACTCCTTTAGAGAGATCAGCCAATAAAATATACAATGAATAATATATATTGAGAGATGTAAACGATTAACCTTTAGTATTAAAGCAACAACAATTTTTTTAAGGCCATTAATCATTCTTTGAGGCAAGCTTTTTTAATGAATGGCTTCATGGGCTCTCAAAAATCACAAGCAAATTCACTTAATGCAAACCTCTCACCTTTACCAGGAGGTAAAGGAACTGTATAAAACTATCTTCTAAATCTATAATAATTTTATATGCATTTACTTGAATGGGAGCTGGAGTAGGCAAGTCAGGCTGTAGTGTCCCATTAGTTTTATAAATCTTAAGTTTGAACTTGTTTTGGATTAATTGAATAACCAATTTCTTTTAGCTGAGTGAGAATATCAGATAAAAGCCAATCTTGTCTTCTTTTACTCTAGAGCAATTCTTTTGTTAACAAGCACAGCTATAATGCCATGGAGGGAAACAGGCACAATTTTAATTCCTCCAGCATAATCAATATCTCTAACTCCTGGCCCATAAGCTGTTTTGAATTTCTTTTGAGTCTGAGGCTGACACCTCCCTAAGGAACAAACAAGGCAATAAACAAATTCTAAAAAACACCCTTTTAGAGGCAGGGCAGGACAAAAGGAATGTCTGAAATACAAGCTCCTGTCTTGACCACTCTGTATATAGCCTTAATTCAAATGTAAATGTTTTTAATCTTGGCCTATATCCTGAGGCCTGGCCCAAAGGTTATCCTTCCTGCACCAAGGACAAGTTTGTCATGTAACCTTGGTCACCTGACTGTTGCTCAAGCCTTTGTTCCTGGGACAGTCATTTTTAAAAACTATCTAAATTTCCACATTTAAAACATCTTTTATCTTTACCATTCTGTGCAAGCTATGGCCAGACCCTGATTGTATGAGGGTGCAATTTCACCGCAAAGATGAATGTATCTAAGTCTGTCTTTGCTTGTATGGTCTGAGAGCTGTGTAGGCAGTTCAACCTAATTAACATTGCCTTCACACTGGCCTTCTCCTAGAAGCATGTTAAGATCCCAATCTATATGCCTGCCTGAGCATTCATCATGGCACTATGATTTTTACTAGTATCACTCCAATCTGAGCTCCAAATCAAGTAATCTCCTCCTGACAAAACAGCCAACTCTGCTCTATCCTCTTCTGAACCATAAACATGGGTGAGTCAAAGTATTCCAAACTCACAATTGAACTGCCAACTGTAGCCAATGGAATACTGGCAGTTTAACTAAATTTTTAAATTTCTTTTGTAACATTAGAGTATAACCATTAATTTTGAGAGACAAAACCAAAAGCAATGTAAACAATCTATTTTTTCTAAAGTCAACACCAAGTAGATTACCTTTATGTTACAAAGTTTTGCTGCCAATTCTTATATATGAGTGTATGAAGCAGCTTTTAATATTTCATTGAAGAGATTGTTTTAAAATCTTATTTTTTATACATCTGGTTTCTGAATGACTCTAACTCTGAGTTAGTTTTATGCCAACTTTCTGTTACCAAAGTTGTAAATTTCTAATCACGCCCAATAATTTAAGCCAATAATCTATAACCAAGACATGTAGAACATTTTTATACTTTTAAAACCAATTAGAAACAAAATGAAATGGCTACATATCTTATTTTTAGATCAAACAAAATTTGTTGCTTTTTCTAGCTGTAATTTCAAGAGAAAAGCACCTTGTCACAGAGATTTTTCTAGGACAAAACAACTCTTAGCTTCCTTATAAAACCCAAAAGGCTACTGGTCTCTTTTAAAAGCAGCTTATGCCAACATCAATTCCTGGAAAGGCTTTTTCAGCTCAGCTCAACTCTTAGCTACAGGTGTAGGTTAACTTATCAGCCTCTGCTGTGTATATTAAGACTGTCTTTAAAACAAAGTTAAACTAGACCAAGGGTTGGATCAAGCAGTTTTAACGATCTTTTCTTTTGAACATGCAACATAGAACATACATTTAGACAACGAAACAAAAAACAAACAATCGACACACGTGGACATTGGCGCGCCAAGGACAGACAACAAAGAAGGACATCTAAGAGCTAAATAAGGAGAAATTCAGGATGTCTTTCGAATTTCTTTCTTTTTCTAGATGAGCTCTGAAATAGCCTTTTCATTCCTTTTTGCTGACACAGCTCAGAGAGAGGACAACTGTTTTTCTAAAACCCTTTCTCTCTCTCTCATATTCAAGATGTAACTTTTCATCTCGTTCATTGGATATGTAGCAGGCAGTTATTGTAACATCTCAGTACCCTGTTTTCTTAGTTTTCCAATTCCTTCTAACGCTGCTCTTCCCACCTGAAGCAGCTCTTAGACTGTGGGCAATGCTGTTTAGAATTCTCCTGACCTATGTTTCACTGTCACCTCCTAGGCAAAATCAGCACCGGGTCAATACCTCATTCACCTAGACTGTATCCCCTGAAACACACTTCCTGCAAACACAGCCTTCAAAAAACCATCACTAGCGCTAGTATTCGATTTGGTGGCGGCGGCTCACCTGAATGGTATCTTTCCCCCTCATAGCGGTCTGTCCCTTCGTCTAAGTCCTCCTCCTCAGAGGAAGTTAGCTCCTTCGACTCAGAGCCACCAAGCCCCGAGGCCTCCAGCTCCTTTACCGGATAAAGAGGTTTATTTTCCGGGGCCTTTTCTCCTTTTCTACGTCTCTCTCCCAGGGTGTCCTTTCTCTTATCTCTCACTTCCGAGGATCAAGTGTCCTTGGAAGGGTCTTTTTTCTTAGGCATGCCTTTCTGAGCTCCCTTTTCTTTCTGAGCTCCTAATCGCTTATCCCGCTCTGTTTCTGACATGCTGCCCTGTAATTCGTCTAGCACTCCCTGGCCCGCCGCTACAGTCGAGCGGGTTTCTCATCCTGCAAAACCAGAATGAAGAGAATCAGTGCCGCCTGGGGAGGGAGACGAAATAGATTAAGGCCAAACATGCCTCTCAGAGTTTACCTTTGTCCTGTGGTTCTGAATCCACTCCGCAAGTGGAGGGTCTCCTCGGCACTGGCGTTGGTGAATTTCCCGGGTTTCGGCACCAGCTGTGGCCCGCGTGTAATTGTCTCGCCAGCAAGAATGCATGCGGGCACCAGGATCCTTCCGCAGCAAACGTTTATTCCAAATGAAAAGGAAGAAAGACCCCGGGCCCATAAGAGGCACTGTTTATATACCCTTGGAGCGGCATGTTCACTTCTGATTGGCTGCTCACTCTTTACCCGCCAAAACGCCCCGGGATGGGTTGTGACTTGGCGCTTTTTTACCATAGCACATGCACGGTTTACTTGTTTACTTGGAGGAGCACCAGATGCCAGCGCCATCTTGTAATGGCGAATGCTGTCACCACAGCACATGCACGGTTTACTTGTATACTTGGAGGAGCACTGGATGCCAGAGCCATCTTGTAATGGCGAATGCTGTAGCACAAGCCGCAGCTTTCTACAGTGACCATTTTTAAAATAGATATTTATAGTAAAAAATGTATACAGAAAGGCCTTCTGAACATCTGTATTCAACATTGGAATAGTCATAAAATGATATTCTTCAATGGACATGAAAAAATACATCAATGCATTTTGTGTTTCTTGCAGCTTCCTGCCCCCATTGCAATGAAAATGCCAGCTGCTTCAACAGTACCCACTGTATTTGTAAAGAAGGATTCTGGGCAGGCTCTGAGAATCAAAGGATTATTGAGCCCCATGTGAAATGTCAAGGTAAAGTAATCTATCTGCATACGATTTCTATTGTTGTGATTAATACCATGAGTACCCTGGGGAGGAAATGATTCTTTTCATCCTACACATCAAGGTAACATTATACTACAGAGAAAAGACAGGGAATCGAATCATAGTAAAAAACAAAAACAAAAACAGACAAAGCAAACACCAAAAACCAAAACAACAACAACAGGAAAAAGAGAATCAATCAGAGATCAAGGATGAGTGTTGCTTACTTGCTTTCTCTTCATGGTTATTTCAACATAGTAATTTGAAGGAGAATTAGCTACATACATTCATATATTTAAATGCTTGGTTATAAGTTGGTAGACTTGTTTGGGAAGGATTAGAATTTTTGGGCTTGTTGAAGAACTTATGGCAATAGAGGTGGGCCTTGATATTTATAAAAGTCCACGCCACTCTCAATTAGCTACTTCTTTACTTTCTGCCTGTTGATCAGATAATATATAATATCTCAAATACTACCCTATTAGAGTTCATAAACATTTGTTGTTCTTCTCCAAGCCATAATAAGCCCCCAGTTAAATGCTTTCTTTTATAGATATTATTTGTCACAGTGTCTCTTCACAACAATGAAATAGTCTTATGAGAACTTTTTTTTCAATTAAGGTCCCTATTTAAAATGACTCTTCCAAGTGCCAAGTAGAGAAAGAAAAAAACTAAATAAACCAAAGGTTTAGTTCAATCATTACAGAGAATTTCGTAAACTGCCTAATCAAACATTGATATGTCATGTAGATCTCAGAGAGCTTTAGAAGAATTACTGACAAGATAAAAATTTAAAGATGTTAGTCAAGTGTATTTGTGTTATACTCTTTGGGGAGATGGGGATTTTGTGGCTCTTTAGCTCAAGGAATCTTTCATTTGTAGGCCCTTTTATTAGTTTCATGTGGTTGTGAAAAAATCAACTTAAGGGAGCAAATGTTTTCTTTTGTCTCACAATACCAGGTTGCACTCTATTATTGTAGGGAAGTCATAGGAGGAGAAAATTTAAGTATCTATTTCCATCCAGAGTCCTGAACAGAGACAGAATGTATGAATATATGTGAAATATAAGGCATTTCTGTCCCTTTCCTTCAGTCTTAGGTCCAGATCAATAAATGGTTCTCTTCCTATTCAGAATGGGAAGACACTGCACATCAATTAACTCAATAAATTGAAATTCTCACAAACATGCTTCAAAGCCAACTGATGAATCCAAAATACTTCTTATTTAAACTCTCTTCCCAGGTCATTAAATGTTCTGTCAAGTTCACAACTGATAATCACAAAATAATTCCAAATGACATCTATTTTCAAACCAAAAACATAATCATAACACAGTACCTTCTCTTAAACTTCAACTCTGATCTTTCACATAGAAAAATGGATGTTGAGAGTATTGATCAAATTATTAGGGTAAATATCAGAAGCCCAAGAGAAACTGCTGAGATTTTCATTTTCTTGTGCTTTGAAATAGTGAATTGGACCAGAGGCATATGTAAAATGAGATAAAGGAAATGGAATGAATGTATTTTTTTAAAAATTGTACTATTAAATGTAGATGTGGATTGATAAGCTTACATAAATTCTGATTCTTTCTAAGTAGTTTATATAATAGCTACATTGTTGGTGGGAACCTTAGGATTTTCTTTGCCCTGATTCTATTTTATTAAATATGTTCCTCATATGAAGATAATTCCAGTCTTAGATTCTTTTACATGTAAATATTGGCATTCCTCTCTTCTCTCTTGTATCTCTTGGTACAGTCTGAGTGTTAAATTAGGCAGATTTTCTGTAGTCTTCTCCTTCTTTCCCACCCTTAACCATTTCTGATACTGAGCTAAAAATTCTATTTTTATTCTTGAATTAGATAAATTTTATTAACATGATAAACCCTATGATGAAAAGTAACTTGTAGAAGTAAGTGTGCATCAGCTTATGGTTCTTTGAAGAATAGTCCAGAATGATGGAGACAGATTTGACATCAGGTATATGCGTAAACTGACTGACTTTTCCTTGCTATGTTATAGAGAAAGATTTTTCTAACATGTATGAGGTAGACAAGACAGTAGCTAGAGATATCTGGAAGCATCCAGAGTAAAGAGGGAAAACAGACTGAAGATGGTTAGGGATAACTGCAATAGAGAGGAGAATAGCCATATCTATGTATATACATATATATACATATATATATATACATATATGTATATATATATATATATGTATATATATATGTAGAGAGAGAGAGAGAGAAAGAAAGAAAAAAAGAAAGAAAGAAAGAAAGAAAGAAAGAAAGAAAGAAAGAAAGAAA
>NW_021604617.1:485313-518812 GCF_004785775.1 Grammomys surdaster | reverse complement strand
AAAGAAAGAAAGAAAGAAAGAAAGAAAGAAAGAAAGAAAGAAAGAAAGCATGCTTATAAGGAGAATGAATAGTTGGCGCTGTAGCCAATGATCTGTGGGGAGTTTAAGGTAGGGGAAGACATGAAAAGGATTAGAATGCTAACATGAACTTAGAAATGTGTAACATGTACTTTTGATTCTGAGCAAAGTTAGAAGCCATCATTGCTTTTTATATGCTAATAGGTACCACAAGTAGCCAGCCATATGACCATGCTGCCAAAGGTAAAGTAAACAACTCATTTCAGTAAATGAGGACCAGTTTTACAAGTTCTTGAGAAATTCTGGCTGTTATCTGTCAAAAATACTTTAGAGTTTAGGTTGAGTTTAGGTTGGATTGTAGTTTGTAGTTCAGAAAACTGGAGTTTTGTTTTGACCTAACATTATCCAGAACCTGAGAGTTTGTGTCTCACCCCCATATAAGAAAGAATGAATGCACTGGAAGTAGAATAAAGTTATAAATACACAAAGGCTTCTCTCTGTGCTATATTTTTTCCAGAAAACCAGGACACTTTAAAGTCCCATAACTGATAGAATCAATTCTACCAATTGTGGAACAATTGTTCAAATACTTAGACTATTAGAGGGACATTATTTTATTTGAACTCATTTGTCACCTTCAATACCAAAAGTTCATGGTCATCTCATGAGAAAAACTACACTTAAAAACTACATTTATACAAATTTTAAATATCTTTTTTTATATAATTTTTTATTGGATATTTTATTTACATTTCATATGTTGTTCCCTTACCACATCCCCCACCCACCCGGGAACCCCCTATCCCCTTACCCCTCCAACTTCTTCTCTGTGGATGTAACCCCTACCTACCCCCCCCACTCCAACTATCCCACCCTCAAAATTCCCACCCCCTGGGGCGTCCAGGTTTCATGAGGTCAAGGATCTCATCTTCCACCTATGCCCAGCAGGGCCCTCCACACTTGCATATTCAGCTGAAGCCCTGGATCCCTCCCTAAGTGCTCCCAGGCTGGTGGTTTAGACCCTAGGAGCTGTAGTTGGTTGGCATTGTTGCTCTCCTCATGGTGCCACAAACACTTTCAGCTCCTTCATTCCTCACTCTAATTCCTCCATTGAGAACCCCATGATCAGTTCAATGGCTAGTTGTGAGCATCTGCCTCTGACTATGTCAGACTCTTGAAGGCCTCTGAGGAGACATCCATATCAGGCTCTAATCAGCATGCACTTCCTGACTTCCACATCAGCATCTACCTTTGGTGACTGCACATGGGATGGATACTCAGGTGGAAAGGTCTTCAAATGGCCCCTCCTTCAGTTTCTGTCCCTCACTTTGTCTCCATATTTGCTCCCTTGAGTATTTTGTTCCTCCTTCTAAGAAGAACTGAATCACCCCCACTTGGTCTTCCTTCTTTATGAGCTTCATGTGGCCTGTGAGTTGCATCTTGGGCATTTCAAGGTTCTGGGCTAATATCCGATAATCAGTGAGTGAATACCATGTGTGTTCTTTTGTGATTGGCTTACTTCACTCAGGATGATGATTTCTAGTTCCATCCATTTACCTAGGAAACTCTCGAATTCATTGTATTTAATAGCTGAGTAATACTCCATTGTGTAAATATACCACATTCTTTGAACCCATTCCTCAGTTGAAGGACATCTGGGTTCTTTCCAGCTCCTGGCTATTATAAATAAGGCTGCTATGAACATAGTTGAGCATATGTCCTTGCTATATGTTAGAGCATCTTCTGGGTATATGCCCAAGAGTGGTATAGCTGGATCCTCAGGTAATGCTATGCCCAATTTTCTGAGCAACTGCCACACTGATTTCCAAAGTGGTTGCACCATCTTGCAGTCCCACCAACAATGGAGGAGTGATCCTCTTTCTCCACACCCTCGCCAGCATCTACTATCACCTGAGATTTTAATCTTAGCCATTCTGACTGGTGTAAGATGGAATCTCAGGGTTGTTTTGATTTGCATTTCCCTGATGACCAAGGACACTGAACATTTCTTTAGGTGCTTCTCGGCCATTCGAGTTTCTTCCATTGAAAATTCTTTGTTAAGCTCTATACCCCATTTTTTAATAGGGTTATTTGGTTCTCTGGAGTCTAATTTCTTGAGTTCTTTGTATATATTGGATATTAGCCCTCTATCAGATGTAGGATTGGTAAAGATCTTTTCCCAATTTGTTGGTTGTCGTTTTGTCCTATTGACAGTGTCCTTTGCCTTACAGAAACTTTGCAATTTTATGAAGTCCCATTTGTCAATTTTTTATCTTAGAGCATATGCCATTGGTATTCTGTTCAGAAACTTTTCCCCTGTGCCCAAGTATTCGAGGCTCTTCCCCACCATCTCTTCTATTAGTTTTAGTGTATCTGGTTTTATGTGGAGGTCCTTTATCCACTTAGACTTGAGCTTTGTACAAGGAGATAAGAATGGATCAATTTTCATTCTTCTACATGTTGTCCTCCAGTTGAACCAGCACCATTTGTTGAAAATGCTGTCCTTTTTCCACTGGACAGTTTTAGCTCCTTTGTCAAAGATCAAGTGACCATAGGAGTGTGGGTTCATTTCTGGGTCTTCAATTCCATTCCATTGATCTTCCTGCCTGTATCTTTACCAATACCAGGTAGTTTTTATCACTATTGCTCTGTAGTACAGCTTGAGGTCAGAGATGGTGATTCCTCCAGAATTTCTTTTATTGTTGAAAATAGTTTTCGCTATCCTGGCTTTTTTGTTACTCCATATGAATTTGAGAATTTCCTTTTCTAACTCTGTGAAGAATTGAGTTGGGATTTTAATGGGGATTGCATTGAGTCTGTAGATTGCTTTTGGCAAGATGGCCATTTTTATTATATTAATCCTGCCAATCCATGAGCATGGGAGATCTTTCCATCTTCTGAGATCTTCTTCGATTTCTTTCTTCAGGGATTTGAAGTTCATGTCATACAGGTCTTTCACTTGCTTGGTTAGATTCACACCAAGGTATTTCATATTATTTGCAACTATTGTGAAGGGTGTCATTTCCATAATTTCTTTTTCGGTCTGTTTATCTTTCATGTAGAGGAAGGCTACTGATTTGTTTGAGTTGATTTTATAACCAGCGACTTTGCTGAAGTTGTTTATCAGGTTTAGGAGTTCTCTGGTGGAAGTTTGGTGGTCACTTAAGTATACTATCGTATCATCTGCAAATAGTGAGATTTTGACTTCTTCCTTTCCTATTTGTATCCCTTTGACTTCTTTTTGTTGTCTAATTGCTCTGGCTAGGACTTCCAGTACTATATTGAATAGGTAGGGGGAGAGTGGGCAGCCTTGTCTAGTCCCTGATCTTAGTGGGATTGCTTCAAGTTTCTCTCCATTTAGCTTGATGTTGGCTACTGGTTTGCTGTAAATTGCTTTTACTATGTTTAGGTAGGGGCCTTGAATTCCTGATCTTTCCAAGACTTTTATCATGAAGGGATGTTGAATTTTGTCAAATGCTTTCTCAACATCTAGTGAGATGATCATGTGGTTTTTTTCTTTGAGTTTGTTTATATAGTGGATTACATTGATGGATTTCCGAATATTGAACCATCCCTGCATTCCTGGGATAAAACCTACTTGATCATGTTGGATGTTGTTTTCATGTGTTCTTGGATTCGGTTTGCTAGAATTTTATTGAGTATTTTTGCATCGATGTTCATAAGGGAGTTTGGGCTGAAGTTCTCTTTCTTTGTCCTGTCTTTGCAGGTTTTGGGTATGAGTGTAATTGTAGCTTCATAGGACGAATTGGGTAGTCTTCCTTCTGTTTCTATTTTGTGGAATAGTTTGAAGAGAATTGCTATTAGGTCTTCCTTGAAGGTCTGATAAAATTCAACACTAAAACCATCTGGTCTTGGGCTTTTTTTAGTGGGGAGACTTTTAATGACTGCTGCTATTTCCCTAGGGGTTATGGGACTATTTAGATGGTTTATCTGCTCCTGGTTTAACTTTGGGACCTGGTATATGTCTAGGAAGTTGTCCATTTCATCCAGGTTTTCCAGTTTTGTTGAGTATAGGCCTTTGTGGTAGGATCTGATGATTTTTTTAATTTCTTCAGTTTCTGTTGTTATGTCTCCTTTTTCAGTTCTGATTTTATTAATTTGGATACTGTCTATGTGCCCTCTGGTTAATCTGGCTAACGGTTTATCTATCTTGTTGATTTTCTCAAAGAACCAGCTTCTGGTTTCATTGATATTTTGTATTGTTCTTTCTGTTTCTATTTGGTTGATTTCAGCCCTGAGTTTGATTATTTCCTGCCTTCTACTCCTCCTGAGTGTATTTGCTTCTTTTTGTTCTAGAGCTTTTAGTTATGCAGTCAAGTTGTTAGTGTGTGCTCTTTCCAGTTTCTTTTTGTAGGCACTTAGAGCTATGAGTTTTCCTCTTAGCACTACCTTCATGGAGTCCCACAAGTTTTGGTATGATGTGTCCTCATTTTCATTGAATTCTAAAAAGTCTTTAATTTCTTTCTTTATTTCTTCCTTGACCAAGTCATCATTGAGTAGAGAGTTGTTCAGTTTCCATGTTCATGTGGGTTTTCCATTGGTTTTGTCATTAATAAAGACCAGTCTTATTCCGTGGTGATCTAATAAGATGCAAGGGATTATTTCAATCTTTTTGTATCTGTAGAGGCCTGTTTTGTGACCAATTATATGGTCTATTTTGGAGAAGGTACCATGAGGTGCTGAGAAAAAGGTGTATTCTTTTGTTTAGGATGAAATGTTCTATAGATGTCTGTTAAGTCCATTTGGTTCATAACTTCTGTTAATGTCAAAGTGTCTCGGTTTAGTTTCTGTTTCCATGATCTCTCCATTGCTGAAAGTGGGGTGTTGAAATCCCCCACTATTATTGTGTGAGGTGTAATGTGTGTTTTGAGCTCTAGTAAAGTTTCTTTTATGTATGTAGGAGCCCTTGCATTTGGAGCATAGATGTTCAGAATTGAGAGTTCACCTTGGTAGATTTTTCCTTTGATGAGTATGAAGTGACCTTCCTTATCTTTTTTGATTAATTTTTGATGAAAGTCGATTTTATTTGATATTAGAATGGCTACTCCAGCTTGTTTCTTGGGACCATTGGCTTGGAAAATTGTTTTCCACCCTTTTATTCTGAGGTAGTGTCTGTCTTTGTCACTGAGGTGCGTTTCTTGTATGCAGCAAAATTCTGGGTCTTGTTTGTGTATCCAGTCTGATAGTCTGCGTCTTTTTATTGGGGAATTGAGACCATTGATGTTAAGAGAGATTAAGGAAAAATGATTGTGGCTTCCTGTTATTTTTGTTATTAGAGGTAAAGTTATGTTTGTATAGTTATCTTCTTTTGATGTTGTTGGAAGATTACTTCCTTGCTTTTTCTAGGTTGTAGTTTCCCTCCTTGTGTTGGCGTTTTCCATCAATTATCGTTTGAAGTGCTGGGTTTGTGTGAAGATATTGTGCAAATTTGGTTTTGTCATGGAATATCTTGGTTTCACCATCTATATTGATTGAGAGTTTTGCTGGGTATAGTAATCTGGGCTGGCAATTGTGTTCTCTTAGGGTCTGTATGATGTCAGTCCAGGCTCTTCTGGCTTTTATAGTCTCTGGTGAGAAGTCTGGTGTAATTCTTATAGGTCTGCCTTTATATGTTACTTGACCTTTTTCCCTTACTGCTTTTAGTATTTTTTCTTTGTTTTGTGCATCTGATGTTTTGATTATTATGTGACGGGAGGTATTTCTTTTCTGGTCTAGTCTATTTGGTGTTCTGTAGGCTTCTTGTATGTTTATGGGCATCTTGCTCTTTAGGTTAGGGAAGTTTTCCTCAATAATTTTGTTGAAGATATTTACTGGCCCTTTAAGTTGGGAATCTTCATTCTTATCTATACCTATTATCCTTAGGTTTGGTCTTCTCATTGTGTCCTGGACTTCCTGGATGTTTTGAGTTAGGAGTTTTTTGCATTTTGCATTTTCTTTGACAACTGTGTCAATATTTTCCACCGTATCTTCTGCATTTGAGATTCTCTCTTCTATCTCTTGTATTCAGTTGGTGATGCTTGCGTCTATGACTCCTGATCTCTTTCTTAGGTTTTCTATCTCCATGGTTGTCTCCCTTTGAACTTTCTTTCTTGTTTCTATTTCCATTTTCAGATCCTGAATGTTTTTGTTTAATTCCTTCTTTGTGTTTTCTTGCATTTCTTTAAGGGATTTCTGTGATTCCTCTTTAAGGGCTTCTATCTGTTTACTTGTACTCTCCTGTATTTCTTTAAGGGAGTTACTTAATTCCTTCTTATATTCCTCTATCATCATCATGAGAAGTGATTTTAATTCTGAATCCTGCTTTTCATGTGTGATGGGGTGTTCAGGGCTTGCTATATTGGGAGAACTGGGTACTGATGATGCCAAGAAACTTTGGTTTCTGTTGCTTATGTTCTTGCGCTTGCCTTTCGCCATCTGGTTGACTCTAGTCTTACCTGCCCTCACTGTGTGAGACTGGAGTCTGTATTTCCATGTATCTTGCTTGTTGCAGAGCTCCTCCGAGTCCAGATGTCTCTGTAGTCTTATGATCCTAATCTCCTTGGTGTCTGCTGCTCTGAGTGCAGTGGCTCCTCTAGGATGACTCAGGAGTCAGTATCTCCACAGGACAGGAGCAGACCAACTCTGTGTCTCAAATTTTAAATATCTTAATTGTCTCTCACAGACTAAATAATTTTCAAAAGTCCAAAGTTTAAATTTTCCTGTGAAATTCTAGGTTGTTTTAGATGTGACCCTGTAAAATCAAAACACAAATTGTACTCTTTGAACATATGATTTGCATTTCTCTAATGACTAAGGAAGTTGAACAGTTCTTTAGGTGCTTCTGAGCCATTTGAGATTCCTCATTTCAGAATTGTTTGTTTGGCAGTGTACCCCGATTTTTAATATGGGTATTTGGTTCTCTGGAGTCAACTTCTTGAGTTCTTTGTATACTTTGGATAGTAGCCCTCTATTGGATTTAGAATTGGTAAGGTACCCAATCTGGAGATTGTCATTTTGACCAGTTGACAGTTTCCTTTGCCTTGCAGAAGCTTTTCAATTTTCTGAGGTCCCATTCATCAATTGTTGATTTTAGAGCTTGAGCCATTGGTGTTCTGTTCAGGAAATTTTCTCCTGTTCCAGTGTGTTCAAGGTTCTTTCCCACTTTCTCTTCTATTATATTCAGCATATCAGCATATGTTGGGGTCCTGAAACTACTTGGATTATCGTCTTTGTTCAAAGAGATAAGAATAGATCAATTTGCATTCTTCTACATGCTGACTACCAGTTTAACTGGTTTTGGCTTCTTTGTCAAAAATCAAACTACCATAGGTGTGTGTGTTTATTTCTGTGCCTTATATTCCATTGATCTGCCTGCCTGTATCTGTACCAATACTGTGTGATTTTTATGACTATTGCTCTGTAATACAGCTTGAGTTCAGGGAGGCTGAATCTCCTAGTAGTTCTTTTATTGTTGAGAGTGGTTTTCACTTTCCTGGGTTTTTTGTTATTCTTAAAGTTGAGAAATGCTCTTTCTCTCTCTGAAAACCAGGCCACTTTTACTATGTTAATCCTGCTGATCCATGAGCATGGGAGATCTTTCAATCTTCTGAGGTCTTCTTTGAAGTTTTTCTTCAGAGACTTGAAGTACTTGTTATACAAATCTTTCATTTGCTTGGTTAGAATCACACCAAGATATGTTACATTATTTTAAACTGTTGTGAAGGGTTTTCTTTCCTTAATTTCTTTCTCAGCATACTTATCTTTGAGTAGAGCAAGGCTAATTTTTTATCCAGCCACTTTGCTAAAGTTGTTTATCAGTTCTAGGAGAGCTCTGGTGGAGGTTTTGTGGTCACTTATATATAGTATCATGTCATCTTCAAATAGTGGTGCAGTGATTTCTTCTTTGCCACTCTCTATCATGCTTATCTCCTTTTATTTTCTTATTGCTTTAGATAGAATTTCAAGTAGTTTATTAAATAGATACTAGGAGAATAGGAATGTCATCTTCAAATAGTGGTACAGTGATTTCTTCTTTGCCACTTTCTATCATGCTTATCTCCTTTTATTTTCTTATTGCTTTAGATCGAATTTCAAGTAGTTTATTAAATAGATACTAGGAGAATAGGAATTCTTGTCTTGTCCTTGATTTTAGTGTAATTGCTTCAAGTTTCTATTCATTTAGTTTTATGTTGGCTATTGGTTTGTCGTATACTGTTTTTAATATGTTTAGGTAGAGATCTTGAACTCCCGATCTTTCCAACACTTATAATATAAATTGCTATTGTATTTTGGTGTTGCATTTTTTTCAAAGGCTTTTTCAGCTTCTAATGAGACACTCAAGTGTTTTTCCTCCCCTTTGAGTTTGTTTATATAGTAGATTACATTGAGAAATTTCCATATATTGAACTATCCCTGCATCCATGGGATAAATCCTACTGGATTATGGTGAGTGATCATTTTGATGTGTTCTTCAATTCAGTTTGCTATTATTTTGTTGAGTATTTTTACCACAATATTCATAAGGGAAATTGTTCTGAAGTTCTCTTTCTCTGTTGGGTCTTCATGTGGTTTAGATATTAGTTTACAATGGCTTCATAGACTGAATTAAGTCGTGTTCCTTCTATTTTGTGGAATATTTTGAGAAGTGTTGCTATTAGAACTTCTTTGAAGTTCTGATAGAAATACCTGTTAAACTGTTTGGCTCTGAGCTTCTATTGGTTGGGAAACTTTTAATGACTGGTTCTGTTTTCTTAAGAGTTATAGAATTGTTTAAATTGTTAATCTGATGCTAAGTTAACTTTGATATATGGTATCTGTCTATAAAATCATACATTTAATCTAGATTTTCCAGTTTTGTTGAGTATAGATATTTGAAGTAGGAACTGATGATTTTTTTTTAATTTCCTCAGTTTCTGTTTTTATCTCTTCCTTTTCATTTATGATTTTGTTTATTTGGATACTGGCTTTGTGCCCTCCAGTTAGTTCGGCCAAGTTTATCTACCTTGTTGATTTTCTCAAAGAATCAGCTCTTTGTTATGTTGATTCTTTGTATAGTTCTCGTTGTTTCTACTTGGTTGATTTCAACCCTGAGTTTGATTATTTCCAGATGTCTACTACTCTTGGGTGTATATGATGGTGTTTTTTGTTTTCTATTCCTTTTAGATAAGCTGTTCAACTGCTAGTGTCAGATCATTCTAATTTCTTTATAAGGCACTCAGATCTATGAACTTTCCTGTTAGCAATGCATTCATAGTGTCCCATAAGTTTGGGTATGTTATTTGTTTATTTTCATTAAAATCTAAAAAGTCTTCAATTTCATTTTCTATTTCTTCCCTGACCAAGTTATCATTGAGTAGATATTTGTTCAGATTCTGTGTGTATGTGGGCTTTTTGTTGTTTTTGTTGTTACTGATGACCAGTCTTATTCTCATGCTGGTCTGATAGAATGTTTGGGATTACTTTAAACTTCTTGTATCTGGTTTTGCTTGTTTTGTGTTCGATTATTTGGTCAATTTAGAAGAATGTACTATGAGGTTCTGAGAAGAAGTATAATCTTTTATTTTAGGGTGAAATGTTCTATAGACATCTGCTAAATCCATTTGGTTCATAACTTCTGTTAGTTTTACTGTGTCACTATTGAGTTCTGTTTAAACGTTTTATCCACTGGAGAGACTGTGGTGTTGAAGTCTCTTATTTTTATTGTGTGAGGCTCAATGTGTCAATGTGTGCCTGGAGCTTCAGTAACATTTTGTTTACAAATTTGGGTCCCTTTCTATTTGGGGCATGTTCAGACTTGAGAGTATATCTTTCTGAATTTTTTCTTTGGTGAGTATAAAGTGTCCTTCTCATCTTTTTTATAGCTTTTCATTGATAGTCTATTTTATTGGATATTAGAATAGCTACTCTTGCTTGTAGCTTGTAGCTACTCTTGGGACCATTTGCTTAGAAAATTTTATCTAAACTTTTACTTTGAAAGAGTAACTGTATTTTCACTGAGATGTGTTTCCTGCATGCAGCAAAATGCTGTGTCTTGTTTATGTATCCAGTCTATTAGTCTGTGTCTTTTTATTGGGGAATTGAGTCCATTGATGGCAAGAGATATTAAGGACCAATGATTGTTTCTTCCTGTTATTTTTGTTGTTAGAGGTAGAATTCTGTTTGTGTGGCTAGCTTCTTTTGGGTTTGTTGTGAGAAGATTATTTTTTTTTGTGGGTGTAGTTTTCCGCCTTGTGTTGGAGTTTTCATTCTATTATCTTCTGTAGGGCTGGATTAGTGAAAATACATTTTTTAAAAAATTGGCTTTGTCATGGAAAATCTTAGTTTCCCCATCTATGGTAATTGAGAATTTTGTTGGGTATATTGGCCTGGGCTGGCATTTTTTCCCGGAGGGACTGTATGATACTTCCCAAAGATTTTCTGGCTTTTACAGTATATGTTTAAAAGTCTAATGCAATTCTGATAGTTCTGCTTTTATGTGTTATTTGACTTTTTTTCCTTACTACTTTTAACATTTTTCTTTGTTCATTGCATTTTGTGTTTGGATTATTACATGATGGGAGGAAATTCTTTTCTTGTCCAATGTATTTGATATTCTGTAGATTTCTTGTTCTTTTGTCACCATCTCTTTATTTAGATAAAAGAACTTTTATTCCAAAAATTGTTGAAGATATTTACAAGCCTTTTTAGTTGTAACTGTCTGCTATACCTATTATTCTTAGGTTTTCTTTTTTCCCACTGTATGCTAGATCTCTTTGATGTTTTAAGTTATGATCTTTTTGCTTTTTGTATTTTCTTTGACAGTTTTGCCAATGTCTTGTATGTTATCTTTTATGCCTAAGATAGTCTCTTCTATCTCTTGTATTCATGATGGTCTCCTTTTTTGATTTCTTAATTTGTTTCCATTTCCATCTTTAACTCATGAATGGTGTTGTTTAATTCCTTCATTGGTTCATTGGGTTTTCCTGTATTTCTGTAAGAGATTTAATGTGTTTCCTCTTTAAGGGCTTCTACTTGTTTACCTGTGTTCTCCTGTCTTTTTTTTACTGGATATTTTATTTACATTTCAGATATTATCCCTATCCAACATTCCCCCCCTTCCAGGAGCCTCCTATGCCATCACTCCTCCTCCTGCTTCTCTGCAGGTGTGCCCCTACCTACCCTCCCAATCTCACCTCCCTACCCTCAGACTACCCCCCACACTGCATCCAGCCTTCATGGGACCAAGGATCTACTCTCCAATCTATGCCCAACAGGGTCATCCTCCCTTACATATACAGCTGAAGCAATGGATCCCTCCCTAAGTACTCCCAGGCTGGTGGTTTGGACCCTGGGAGTTTTGGTTGGTTGGTATCATTGCTCTCCTCATGGGGCCGCAAACTCTTTCAGCTCTTTCAGTCTTCACTCTAACTCCTGCAATGGGAACCCCTTGATCAGTTCAATGGTTAGTTGTGAGCATCTGCCTCTGAATGTGTCAAACTCTGGCAGACCTCTAAGGACACAGCTATATCAGGCTCCTGTCAGCATGCACTGCCTAACATCCACATCAGCATCTACCTTTGGTGACTGCACACAGGATGGATACCCAGGAGGAATAGTCTCTAGACGGCCTCTCTTTCAGTTTCTGTCCCACACATTGTTTCAATATTTGCTCCCTTGAGTATTTTGTTACTCCTTCTAGGAAGGAACGAAGCTCCCCCTCTTGGTCTTCCCTCTTCATGAGTGCCATGTGGTCCGTGAGCTGAATCTTGGGTATTTCAAGCTTCTTCGCTAATATCCAATAATCAGTGAGAGAATACAATGTGTGTTCTTTTGTGATTGGGTTACCTCACTCAGGGTGATATTTTCTAGTTCCATTTATTTACCTAAGAATTTCTTGAATTTATTGTTTTTAATAGCTGAATAATACTCCACTGTATAAATGTACCACATTTTTTTGTATCCATTCCTCTGTTGAAGGACATCTGGGTTCTTTCCAGATTCTGGCTATTATAAATAAGGGTGCTATGAACATAGTGAAGCATATGTCCTTGCTATATGTTAGAGCATCTTCTGGGTATATGCCCAAGAGTGGTATAGCTGGGTCCTCAGGTATATGTCCAATTTTCTGAAGAACCTCCAGACTGATTTTCAAAGTGGTTGCACCATCTTGCAATCCCACCAACAATGGAGGAGTGTTCCTCTTTCTCCACACCCTCGCCAGCATCTACTATCACCTGAGTTTTTGATCTTAGCCATTCTGACTGGTGTCAGGTGGAATGTCAGCGTTGTTTTGATTTGCATTTCCCTGATGACTAAGGATGCTGAATATCTTTAGGTGCTTCTCAGCCATTCGAGTTTCCTCAGTTGAGAATTCTTTGTTAAGCTCTATACCACATTTTTTAAAGGGGTTATTTGGTTGTCTGGAGTTTAGTTTCTTGAGTTCTTTGTATATATTGTATATTAGCCTTCTATCAGCAAAGTGGTTGATTATAAAATCAACTGAAACAAATCAGCACCCTTCCTCTGTGTGAAAGATAAACAGGCTGAGAAAGAAATTAAGGAAATGACACCCTTCATAATAGTCACAAATAATATAAAATACCTTGGTGTGACTCTAACCAAGCAATAAGAGATCTGTATGACAAGAACTTCACGTCTCTGAAGAAAGAAATCGAAGAAGATCTCAGGAGGTGGAAAGATCTCCCAGGATCATGGATTGGCAGAATTAATATAGTAAAAATGGCCATCTTGCCAAAAGCGATCTATGGATTCAATGCAATCCCCATTAAATCCCAACCCAATTCTTCACAGAGTTAGAAAGAAAGATTCTCAAATTCATTTGGAATAATAAAAAACTCAGGATAGTGAAACCTATTCTCCACAATAAAAGAACTTCTGGAGGAATCACCATCCCTGACCTCAAGCTGTACTACAGACCAATAGTGATAAAAACTACATGGTACTGGTACAGAGACAGGGAAGAAGATCAGTGGAATAGAATTGAAGACCCAGAAATGAACCCACACACCTATGGTCACTTGATCTTTGACAAAGGAGCTAAAACTGTCCAGTGGAAAAGGGACTGCCTTTTCAACAAATGATGCTAGTTCAACTGGAGGACAACATGTAGAAGAATGCAAATCAATCAGTTCTTATCTCCTTGTACAAAGTTCAAGTGTAAGTAGATAAAAGACCTCCACATAAAACCAGATACACTGAAACTAACAGAAGAGAAGGTGGGGAAGAACTTCAAATACTTGAGCACAGGGGAAAAGTTCCTGAACAGAACGCCAATGGCTTGTACTCTAAGATCATGAATTGACAAATGGGACTTCATAAAATTGCAAAGTTTATGTAAGGCAAAGGACACTGTCAATAAGACAAAACAGCAACCAACCAACTGGGAAAAGATCTTTACCAATCTCCTGTATGTCTTTAAGCTAGTTAGTTATGACCTTCTTAAGGTCCTCTATCATCTACATGAGATGGAAGTTTAAATCAGAATCTTGCTTTTCAGGTTTATTGAGGTATCCAAGACTTACTGTGGTATGAGAACTAGGTTCTGATGTTGCCAAGTAGTCTTGGTTTCTATTGCTCATGTTCTTTTGCTTGCTTCTTGCCTTCTGATTATTTTTGATGTTAACAGTCCTTGTTGTCTGATTGAAGTCTGTCTCTCCCATGAAACTGGTTATTTTGGTCTCCTTGGGTCCAGCTGTCTCTGTTTAAAGGAGGTGTTGTGCAGTCCCTGATAATGTGAGCCTGGCTGTGCCAGAAATCCTTGGGGTCAAGCTGTCTCTGTGTTTGGGAAACACTGGGGGAAGCTGGAGCACAGCATATGCTCCTGAGCAAAGATGTGACCTGTAAGGAGAGTGTGTCTCTGGCTGGGGCAGGGGGAATTCCTTCCCCTGGGCTCCAGGGAGGGTTACAGTTTGTTCAGGTATTGAGGCAGAAATTTGGACCTCACCTGTGATCCTAGGTGTGTTAGAACTCCTCCATGTCAAGCTGTCTCTGTGTATGAGCATGTTGGGGGAAGGGGTGTGGACCACAGGATCCACTCCTTGGTGCAGTTGTGAACTGAAAAGAATATGTTCCTGGGTGGGGAGGACTTCCTGGCTCCTCTGTGATCCTGAGTGTTAGTCAATTACTTTACGTTTTGTTGCATGTCAATTATCTGGAAAAAGACAGAAAGCAACTATATTTTTTATAAAACCATAAATCGAGTGGCATTTAGCCCAGGTGTTAATAGAGAATGTATCCTCTGGGGTCTCTTTTGGCCCAACTTACCAATGCCATCATTATTACCAAAAAATATTATGTTTTTGGGACCCTGCAATAACAAGTAATAAGTCTCTGCTTATAGGATCAACCTGGTTTCTGGTACAGATTTCCAAAGTTTTCTACATTCTTTCAAAATACTTCATAGTTGTGTCGGCTATATTAAAAGCACTACTTAGTATCAGATTGATTTTTTATTTTATGCTATGTACATATGTGTTTACCTATATATATATATATATATGTGTGTGTGTGTGTGTGTGTGTGTGTGTGTGTGTATGTGTGTGTGTGTGTGTGGTGTGTGTGTGTGTGTGTGTGTGTGATATTTATGCAGTGGATGTGGAGACTAGAAGAAGTCACCAGGTCTCACTGGGTCTGGATCTAAAACTGTTGGTGAGCTACAATGTGGATTCTGGAAATTGTACCTAGGTCTTCTACAAGAGCAAACACTGCTCTTAAACACTGATATATCTCTTTGGCCCTTCAAATTCAGCATTAGTTATACATTTGTTGTTGGAATAAATGACATAACCAAAAGCAAGTCATAGAAGAATATGTTTGTTTTAGCTTACGTTTCCAGAGACAAAGTTCATAATTATGGAACACCACATTATGAGGAAGTCAGAGATGCTATATCATATCTGACCAATATACAGGCATCAGAAGCATAAAGAAAGTGGTGGAACAAAGTTATAAAAACTGAAAAGTTGTTGCCAGCTATGTCCTTCCTCCAATACAGTTCTTAATACCATAAACAGGGAATATTCTAATATCTGAGCTCACAGAGACTATTTATTGTGCAAACATCACTGTTTCTTTCTTTTTTTTGGTTATTTTTAAGTTGGTCATTTTATTATTTACATTTCAAATGTTATTACCCTTCCTGTTTTCCCCTCTGCAAACCCCCAGAAATTATTGCTACCATAACTGAAAGCATAATTTACACAAGAATATATTTCTCAGGTTTTTTCTATTCCACTATTCAACCCTTTCTTCATCCTGATCATTATTTTTAGTATCATATAGGGTATTTCAGTGTCTAGTAGGCTGCTGCCTATCTTATAATCCTTCATACTATTTTATAACACTCGTGCCATGTTTTTATTAATATTTGTGATAATCAATCTTTACTATCAACTTGAATGGACTTGGAGTAACACCTGTGAACATGTCTGTGAGGATCTTTGAGGTGGCCCTTATGTAAAGAAATTATATCCTGAATGGAAATGTCACAACTCCACAGACTTTAATTCCAGACTTAATAAAAAAGGCAACAAAGAATAAAAAACAGCATAATGCCTGCAGGCTAATTGCTTATGTAATATGAACAAATAATTTACATCTGAACAAATACTTCTGTTATCAAAGACTGCTTCTCAACACTATATTAAAAGTCAAAATTAGACATTCCTTTCTTAAGTTGCTCTAGATACATACTAAAGTGCTTGGAGACATAAGAAAAATAGTGACTGAGGGAGAATTGAATTGTTTGTATATTAATTAAAGAAAAATATGATCTTTATCATATTAGTTTAGTCTAACAAAGAACAAAGAATACTGATCGGTACATTTACAAAAGAGTTTGACAGTAGAGACTTTATAGTCAAGAGAAAGAAGTATGGCTCTATGAAAACAAAAAGAACATTTCTCTTGATTTGCAGATATTGATGAGTGTCTATTGGAAGAATTGGTGTGCAAAGATGTTTCATACTGTAGAAATAAAATTGGGACTTTCATATGCAGCTGTGTAGTAAAATATCCTTTATTCAACTGGATAGCTGGCATTATTGATATTGATCACCCTGATTGTTATGGTAAGTCTATCCATGTTTATTTTTTAATTAAGCAAAACGAGGTGGTTTGGTAGAGCTTGTGACAGCTATAGCCAGAATGCTAGATTTATTTTTGTATTTTCATACCCCATCCATTTGTTCCTGATCTGTTATAATACAATCACATGTAATCTCTGGGATTAAATATCTGCTTCAAAACAGATACTTTCCAAATATGCCTTCAAGCCAAGTCTTTTCCCTTCAACTTCAAAAGAAGGGCTCTGATGTTTTACAGAAGTTTATAGAATTTTTATTTTGCACAGATGCCAAATTCAGCTCCTATGCTAATCTGTCTTCTGAGTAAGCTAAATTAGTTCATGCTAATACTCCCAAGGCTACATGTGACTTATTTTCTGCTCACAATAAGTCTTTTTACAAGATATTTTACAAATTTGAAAGATACTCAAGAGTTAGTGTTACATAACGAAACATTTTACTGTTGTACACAGAACCACAAATGCCTACCAAATTTAATTTCAATTAAATTTTAGTTGTTTATATAAAAAAGGAACCATTATGAAGGCCCGTTACCATGTAAGTGATTTCATCCATTCTATAAGTTATTTCCTCAAAAGGGCAATGCCAGTGAGGCATCATCCAAGGAAACATTATTCTTCGTTGTCATCTGTTGCCCACAGACATCTTTTGTGTTCCTGGTTACCATCAGTTATCTGCTGCATTGCTGTGCATCTCCACCCATCAGCCTTTTGATGCTCAGTTCCCTTATGCCATCTGTGTCTTGTGCTGACAAAAGTTTCTAAGTTCAAATTGCTCTCAAGAAAACTGTGGTTCTTACCTGTACACTAAATACGCTTGACTTGTCATATGGCCCCAGACTGAGCAAGCATTTTTTCCCCATGACCTGTGAATTATAGAAAAAGCACAAAAGGAAAGATCCCTTCTTCAAATGAAACTTAACCTTTCTTTTCATGAACTGCTACTTAGCCCTTTAAGGCATCTAGAAGCTTATTAGCTAAAAAGTTTTCTTTCTGGTACTTTCTTCTCTAGGAATTTTACCTTGACATCAAACTTGCTACATTTACCACCCAATATTCTCACATTTCTGTTTGATTGTTTTGTCTTTTTTCTTCTACTGTTGATTACTTTAACATCTTAGAAGCTAATTTATAAGTCATAGCATATTGCTTACATCTTCTAAAACTTCTTTACCTCATAAATTATTCAAGTTATCATACAGCTCAGCAAAGTCATTAAAGGGCCATGTCAGGCCCAAGCCACCAGATCAATCAACAACTTTCTGAAATTTGTGAGTAAAGTCTTATAAGTTGCAATTAAAAGGATGTTAAATACTACCACATTAATGCCCAGTTTCCTCAACAATGGCTCATGTAAATGCAAACTTACTTGGTGATAGATCTCACCAATGTGCTTTATGTGACATACCATCAGAAACTTTCTTTAGTGTGCTTATATGTTTTTTTTTCTGTAAGGAGAAATATTAAATCATACTAATAATTTCTTAGTTTTTAATAGCATCCAGACTGATCATGCCCAATAGTCTGTTCTATAGCATAATTAACAAGATTATAAAAAGAAATTTTGAAAAGTTTGTTTAAAAGTTTTATTCAATTCATATCAGATGCAGAATGATCTCTTATTATTATTGTTTCTAGTTTCTCATATGTAGCTGTTCATAAAAGTGTTCACTGCCTGTGAATTATGGATGTCTCTTTTGTTTTTCTATTGGAAGTCAGAGCTAATACAGTCTGCTCTCATTTAGCTAACTATCTTCTAGTCATCACCTTATTTTTTTCTGAATTCCAAGGTTTTACATCTAAGGAAGGGACACTTGCAAGCTCTCTCCCAGTATTATACCATACCTATCTGGCCATGCTCTTTCTCAGAAGTCATCTGAACCCAGTTGCATATCACATCACACACAACAAAGGCTACAAAAGTGTTGACTGACTGCTCATGATCTTCTCCCATATGTGTTAATTTCAGGTATTGTGATTTTTCTGCCCCATCAGCTACATTGGTGGGCATTCCTACACTAGACTGAATGACCCCAATCAACAGTGTTAACTGCTAAGATATACCAAATAGAAGATGACCACACTATGATTCTAGCTATGGAAACTACACTCTGAGACAGCTTATGCTTTGGTGTTATTCTACCTTCTATCACACAGAGAATGATACCACAAATAAAGTGAGAAGGGATATCATGCCATACTTATGAGGAAAGGTAGCCATGTTGGGATTGCCTTTGCAGAAATTCATTCTCAGAAATACCAGCCACTGTTGTAAACCCCAAAAATCTATCACAGGAGCCACACGACTGTTCTTTTTCAAATCATTTCAGATTAAGTTAGTACAATTTGACATTTACTGGATCATATGAACAGGTTCTGTATCCACTGAAGATACAACACTATTGATTAAAAAGACAATTCTACTCATTTCTAACTAACTGAGCCAGTAAGTTTACTGGAGTTACTAGAGTATCTTTGAGAGGTCACTAATAATACCATGGGTTCTTTAAGGCAAATATATCAAAAATCCCACACAGTATGGGTTTCAATTGCTTGAAGACATAGAGCTTCTTAAACATTTTTTAGGCAGCTCAGCAAATCTAACTACAGCTTTCCTCTACAGCAATGGTCAATGCTCACATAACCAAAGGAAGAATGCATAGGAATTTTGTAAGTTTAATGAGTATCTTGTTCCTTTTGAGTTTGTTTACTTTCTGAGTTTAAATGGACTTTCTCCATCAGAGAATATTTAAGTTCAGAGGAGATAGTTGCAGATCAACAGTACCATTTACCTTCTAAAATCTTAGGACAATAAAAATCATGAGTTAGAATACATATAACAAATATCAAGAGAGTAGGAGGCCTTGAGAATTAAAAAGGGTTGAGTGAGAGGTAGGGAGAGAAAATTATGTAAGAAAAAAGTAGCAGGAAATATGAACAAAGACCATATACATATGTATTATAAAAAAGAAATAAGTTAAAATTCAAGTTTAGAGTATATATTCAACATTTTAAAATATTTTTAAATTTACTTTGGGGAATTTATTTTGAAACAAAATTGTTGAGAAATTATTTTGAGAATACATTACTAACATTTTTTTCTCCCAACTTCTCTTAGATCCTTTCCTCTCTTTACCCATGCAATTGTATGGTTTTTTTTCTCTTAAAACATAACAAAATAATCCAAGCAAGCAGCATCAAAAATAAAAGTAATAACATGGATGGGCTGTAAAATATTCAGAAAATGATCAAACTTGAAGGAGATTAGAAAACAAATATAAACCAGATGTGTTTTTTTCCATATCTGATATAAGTCTGACTTTTTCCAGTGAACAACAGCAAGAAAATAGCATCAAAAACACATATTTTGGTGAGTGGAGCAATGTCTTTGGTTGGGAATCATCTAGTCTGTCTTGATGTATTGCTTTCTACTTAAACACTACATCAGCTCACTATGGTTTTTATGAGAGAGCATTTCTTATACTCAGTCTATTTTGTCCTCTCTTCTGTGTAAAGCTGGCAATATGTGAATGGCAAGTTTTGTTGCCATGAAAATTAACTGCAATACTATGTATGCAAAAATTGAGAAATTTTAGGGTGGATGCTTGATATAGGGCATCATCAACTGTCATTCAAAGACTTTCACTAAGTGTCAAAATGCTTCCTTCATCCCATAGCATAGTGACTAACATTGTTAGCTTCTGGAACCTGTCAACAAAACTTATTTACATTCCTTCTTCCATAAGTTTTAATAATAACATATAATTTCAAACATGTGTTTGAAAGGAAGTACTGAGTGAATATAAATCCAAAGAGGATCTTGCAAAAGGGGCTACCAGGTTACTTCACCAAGTAGAACTTCTCATCTTGAATGAAAACTCAGCTACACCAAAAAAGGATGAAAATGCTTCATTGGATATAGGTAAGAAGTTGAAAGTTGACTTATTACAGTGCCGTAAAGGAAAGTGAGAGATGAAACAATCATGGACTATGAAGTATAATGCTGTTGTTTCACAGAATTATATTCTTAAGATATGAACATCTCATGTTTATAGCAATCTCTGTTTATAAGAAAGATTCATACTGACTTAATCACATTTCATCCCTATGTCAAAGTAGGTGAGCATATCACCTTCAAGTATGAAAGGATTATTTGAACTGGTAGAGCATTTGGTTAAGTTTTTCCCCTTAGGTTTGTTGATATATGCTATGTTCAGGAAGACAAAATATAGTGACTCTATCAGAAGGTTTACTATAAGGCAGATCAATAATGAGGTTCTTTTCAGAGGTAAACCAACAGTGGTTTACCTCCTACAACTTACTTTACCAACTAGTTTCTATCATTTTAGATACAATAGCATTAGTCTGTGAATTCAGTTATAGATAAATAAACTGATGATGTTACAGGATTCAAAAAGAATCCCAAAAGCCATTGATCATGACACCCATGACACTTGTAAGGATTTTTATATATTCTTACTTGTGTCGAGTGCATACAGTGCAGAACATTTTGGCAGAGGACTAGGAGAAGAAGAATATCTAATACTCTTTGCTATCTATTTTCTTGCAAATGTTAATGTTAATATACCCCACAAAAGCTCCTATTCTCCTGTCACATAAAACAACTTATTACTCTCAAGATCCAATCAAGCACTTCTCAATAGCCAGAAAATTGACAACAAAATTTTCAACACATATAAGGAGGTATTTTGTAGTCAAAGATTTAATGATAGTGGATAAATAACCATCTAAGTGATTTCAACTTTTTCATATTGAGAAAAGTATACAAAATCATATTCTCAAATAGGGAATTCTCAAGCAAGATTGTTATCATCATTGTCATCATCGTTGTTATTCATATGTGAAGTTAAACACATTTTTTCATTGCTTTCAGTGTATGAAACTAAGAGGTGCAAAAGGATGACTCTTCTAGAAGCTGGCAACAATACAATGAAGATTGACTGCACTAGTGCTTTAAAAGAAAACAAGAGTGGAGGTGACATGTTTATGATCAGCATTTTCTCCAGTCACAGTGAATAGGACAAGGGCATGTACTCATATCTTGCAAGGGATCAGAACTTTAAGATTAGATAACAAAGATCATCCCTAAATACTGGTCAGGCTTCATGAAAACAAAGTTTAGGAACTGTCATAAGGACAGCATATTTTCCAACATACTCTAAAGTAATAACAGATTTTTACTGTTGTATTTCTGAACAAGGACAGGGTTATCACATTTCAGTACTATCCTCTGATATACTAATATAGAATGGTGCCAGGCAAGCATTTCCTTGACCATCATTCCATTTGAGATTCGTTGTAAAAACACTTTTTTAAAAAGCATTTACTCAAGATCCTTCTATCTTGGAAAGCTTGTATTTATTGTCATATCTGTTTCATCTTTTCTGTGCATGTGAATGTGTGATGTGTGTGTGTGTGTGTGTGTGTGTGTGTGTGTGTACATAGGAATAGAAGATGCACTGAACAACAGACATGAATGCCTCAATTGAACTTTCAATTCAAAAACAGCAGATTGCATTTGATATAATCTTTAATAAATGCTTGAAAAAAAGGGGGATGTCAGGGAGAAAGAAATAAGTAAAGAAGAAAAATTAATAGAAACAACTTCAAGTAGAAAATCTGATCCAATCTCAAAAGAATGGCATTGACTCTTCAAATTTCTGATCACTCCTGTACCATCACTCAGAATTGTTCTGTATAAAACTAAAAAGAGATCTTAATAATGATGAGTTTATTTTAAAAATGGAGTAAATGATCACAGTGTTGTTGGCTGACATTAGTCTAAAACAAGAGGTTGTTCAAAGCTTGCCTAAAGCACTACTTTCTACTTTGACATGACTACTTTTATAGCTTATAGTTTGGAAAACATTCACCAACCATCCTAATTTCCCATCATTGTGATTCATATTCTAAAATGGGTGGAAAATATGTAGGCTCATTTGTATCAGTGATGCAGTGCTGTTCTGATTTGAGCTGCCAAACCTCCTTCACTAGATAGACTTCTTTTTTCATTTTTGCAAGGAAGCTCTACACTGCTATTGAAGTTACTATTTGAATAGACAAATGATTTTAGACAAATTTCCCTGTGTTGTGATTCACATATCCTTTAAATGGTGTATCAAATATAGGATCATCTTTCTCAATGATAAAATACTATTCTCATTTTAACATCTCAACATGACTCAATAGATAGACTGCATCTTTAATTTTCTCCTGGAAGCTCTTCACCAATATTGGACTTAGTCTTTGACTAGACAAATAGTTTTAGAAACTGTTTTATTTTGCCATAATCAGGATAGCACCAAAAAAATCTAGATTAATCTATACAGTGCTAATCAATTTTATTCTTGGAGTTATAAAGCAATTAACAATCAAAAATATTTTTAAAATAATCTTGTACTATTCCTTAATTTTACATCGGATTGAAAAGTAAGATCTGTATAATATAATAAAATCTACACACTGTAAAATCACAACAAAAAGGAATAATTGAAAGTTGCATATTTAACTTGTTTATATTAATTTCCAATTTCATGAAGATGAGAAGAAATAAGAGGAAAATAGGAGGACAAGTAAGTTGAGATAAAGTTGAAATTAAAAAGATGAGTGAAGGAGGGAAATATAAAGAGGAAAGGAATGTATATACAAACAGAAAAAGACTGCAAATGGAATGAAAATAAGGTAAATAATTACATAACCTTGAGGGACTTGATGTAACAGTGGGTATTTACCTTAGTCCACTTGTTCTTTAGAGCACAAGTAATCATGTTTTACAACACACACACACACACACACACACTGGTTTGTGTCAAGTTGACAAAATTTTCCAACAGATGGTGTGTGTGTGTGCATACATATACATATAATGTACATGTACATACACATAAATATACAAATATATACATACATGCACATATATACACACATGTGTGAATATGGTGCATGTGTGAAATTCCATGCTTATCAATATTTATAATTTGTTTTGTATACACAATTTAAGGGATGCATATGGTTAAATTTAGTAGACATATTATATTTACTTCATGATCACATGTAAGCCACTTAAGTACCACATGTAACAGATTGTTTAATCTCCAATAAAATTTCTTTTATTTTATCAGGTGAAACAGCAGTGGCTTTTATTGCATATAAGTCTCTTGGAAATCTTCTAAATGGGTCTTTTTTTAGTAACAAAGAGGGGTTTCAGGAAGTAAAATTGAACTCTCATATTGTTAGTGGAGCCATTCGCTCAGAAATCAAACCTGTCCTATCTGAACCTGTACTCCTGACTTTACAAAATACTCAGGTGAGTTTATTCTCAAAGAATCATTTAAAAACAATTTTAAGATTTGTTTTTATTTCATGTGCTTGGGTGTTTTGATTGCATGGAGATTTCTACATCATGGGCATTTAGTTGTCAGAGAAGACAGAGAATATCAGACCACCTATAACTGGATTTCCAGGTGGATATGGGAAAGAATGTGGGTGCTGAGTAAGGAACCTGGGTCCTCTGTAAAAGCAGTCAGTTATATTTAGTGGTGGGTCTAAATATATATATATATTCTGTATAGTGTATAAAAGGGTTTATTAAAATTAGCAGAAGGGTATGAAATCTTATGGTGATCATTAAAAAGTTAAGAGAAATTACAAAAATGTTGAGAAATTTCAAATTTATGTAACTTCACTACCTTTAAGATCCATATTTTCATATCAACATTCAATCAGTCATGGTTCAAAAAGGAGTCCGTATATCTGTAACTTCCCATCTGAAGAGATGCTGGTAATAAAACAATATTTTGAGTTACACCCCTAGGATCAAATGAGTACTCAAAAGCTTTGTGGTCACACAGATGGTACTATTTAAATTCAGTGGCAATTGAAATAAAATAAAAGATATTAATGTTGGCAAAGAAATCATGCAAAATTAGGTTCAGTGGGGCTGCAAGTGAGATTAATGCATGTAAGGGGACACCCTAATTAAAATACAATTTATACATATAATTTAACAATTTTTAAAATTACAAATGTGTGTATTGATGAGAATGTAGACAAAAGAGGTTTTACTATATATTGTAGTTGAGAATTATTTATTAGTCTAACATTTAAAGAAAACAATATAAAATAAATCAAAATGAGAAAGGAAACTACAAAGGAATCCATCAATCACCTACTGAATGCATGCTAAGCATGCAAAGATTTTGGAAAGGTACTGTCCTTCCACCTTCATAATACCATTAATCATAACATTTAAAGTTTAGAGGAAAAATACATCCATGTACATGGTATGTACATAAATAGTGAAAATTTTAATAAAATATTGTATAGCTTTAGGTGATCAAAAGGATAACCCCTGAAGATACTAATACAAGCAACATTTTGTAGACTAAGCATATTGAATTTAAGAATATATCTGTATATACATTGTGATGTAACAATAAATAATGAAAACAATAGACCATGAATTTGAAAGAAAGCAAGAATGGATAAATGACAGGTTAAGAGGAAGGAAAAGAGATATTAGTCAGGCTTCTTTAAAAGGACAGATATTACAAAATGATAGAAAAGCCAAGAATTCAATAGCTGTGTAATTAGTTGTTCAGTACATGATGCTGTATATCTCATCAATCTCAGTCTGGTACTGGCGTTCCCAGAATGTCCTAGAGAGTTGCACATCTTTAGTCTACACTAAAATTCTGAATAAGTATGTTCTAACACCAGTGAAGATATGTCTCAGCATCAAAACAGATGAACCTGCCAGCAAGAGTAAAAACAAATAGTCAAAACAGTAGCTTCCTTCTTTCATGTCTGTTTTGTGTTGGCTGCCATGAGAAGACATAGCTTGATCTCCAGGCCTAAAATAATGCAACCAAAAAAAAAAAATCCTCACATGTATGCCCAAGTGCTTTGGTTTTCCTTAATTGTGCATGTAGTCAACACAAGGCAAATGATGTAATTATAATATAATTTCAAAACTAAAAGTAGTAATAAAACCAGGAAAAAAACTTTTGTTTTAGTGGCTCAATCTTAAGGTTAAGTCCAATAAACCCTTGATGAGCTCACTAACACTGGAAAGCAAAAGAGTAGAATTCAGTTTCTGTACAATAGAAAATGTGGAAAAATGCAGAATCACTAGAAACAAACTTTACCTTTTTGAGACTTAATGTAACCTAGCAAGTCTTGAGATTATTACATTTTATTAGTGCAAATCAATTATACATGATAATGAGTTAAATGATGACATTTTCATACAGTTACATAATGTGTTTTGCTCATATTCACGCCACTATATTAATGAATTTTGGTTATTCTGTTGTGTGAAACTTTTCCTGGGGAGATAACAAACATCAATTTACCTCAGAAATAGAACCCATGGCAAAGCAAAACAATCGTGCCACCAAATTCCAGATAATGATGCAGTGAACTTGTTAGGGTAACAGTGAGAGGCTTTTCAGAGATGCAGATATATCTAAAAGATTCTTGTATGAAAGAACAACCCAATATGCATGAAGTCTTATGCCCTAAAACCCTGGCAATCTCTTTGTGTTTTGCAGGTACTTGTAAAAGTCAATTACTTTCCTTTTCTCAGCCATTCTCACAGCTTTTACAACATTCAGGAGGCATGCTTTTTTGTGAATTAGAAATTTCTTGAGACTTCTGAATTTATTCCTGAATATCAAAATTTGAACATTTCAAGCCACTCTACCTCTCTTTTCAATTCAAGCATAATTATTTCACTTTCCTTTTCTTTCCTCTTTCCAATGCCTCCTTATGTAGCCTAACTTTCTTCTACATCAAATTCCATGGTCTTTTTTTTTCATTAAATGTTATTGTTGTATACCTACATTTAAAAGATACTAGATCTCCAAGATCATCACTAAATTCAAAGTGGAAAGTGATGGTTATACTTAGTAGCTTGAATCTAGTAATCCATATAGAAAAGAGGAACTGGTCTTTTTTAAGATGATTCTGGAGAAGACGAAGGGTCAAAGACATTTAACTTCTTTCTTCTAGCACTGGTTTATCACCACCCCCCATCTTTGGCTTCTTCTGTGAAATAAAACATTAGGTCAGTTCTGAGTCAGTGCCCAGTGCAATGAAATATACATAGAAATCAAGAATAAATAATGAAACAGAAATGTACGTGAGATGTAAGATATGAAATGTCCCCTTATATGCTTTCTCAATTAAGTGTGTGTCAGAATAACCTAGGTAGAAAAGAAAAGTTACAATGTGGGGGTGCAGGAAAGAAAAATATATCAGGAAGGGCAAGAGGTGAGTGATATGAGATGGAAATGCAGTTTTTAAATTATATGCAACCTAATGTCATATATCTTTATTAGAGATAAATAAAAGTTACCATATTGACTCAAAAGAACATGTTCTTTTATATTATTTTCTTTACAGCCCATTGACTCAAGAGCAGAACATCTCTGTGTCCATTGGGAAGGATCAGAGGAAGGGGGTAGCTGGTCTACTAAGGGATGCTCTCATGTGCACACGAATAACTCTTACACCATTTGCAAATGTTTCCACCTGTCCAGCTTTGCTGTGCTCATGGCTCTATCCAATGAGGTATTAAGTCTCACAAGCATCAAGCACTTTCATATATATATATATATATATATATATATATATATATATATATATATATAACTTTTGTGGTATATATGTAAAATACCCCAAAGTAAGGAATTATATGCCTATAGATTTGATTAGAGATTATTATTATAAAATTCATATGATAATAAGTGCAGGTTGGTTTCCCCTCTATTATTTCACTGATATTCTGTAGAATTATTGATCACTGAGGTTGATTTAACTGATCTGACTGTTTTGAAATGTGTCCACTAAAGCTACATGTTTGGCCTAAGATGCCAACACTCCATAAAGGACAATGGAAAAGGTTTTGTCAGTTTTTATTAGTTATTTTACTGTTTCTCTCATGAAATACTGTGACTGAAAGCAATATAAGAAAAAAGGTTCAGTTGGTCATCTGGTTCCAAAGGTACACTGTCTATCATGACACAGAAAAAGTGATACCACAAGCAGAAGCTAGAAGCTAAGAGACCAAATTTTGTCTACACACAGGAAATAGAGAATAAAAAGCAGGGACACAGTTATAAACTCTCAAAGAAGTCCCAGAGTGGAATATACCCTCTAACAAAATTGTACCCACAAGAGGTTCTATAACTTCCCAGGAGTACACCAACTGGAGGTCAATGTTGAAATACAGAGCTGATGAGGACATTCACATCTGAACCCAAAGAAAGGTATACAGGTTTAGTTGACTGATAGAATTGCCAAACTCTCAAAAATACCAGTGGTTGATTGTACAGATGAAATGGGAACAGTATGAATGGCAATATATAGAGTTTGGATATATAGGTCTTATACTACCCCTAGAAGATTCTTAGAATGAGTTCAGAAAATACACTTCATATTATTATACTTGAAGGGTAGTTAAGCCTGGATATAATACATAACCTTTCTTCAGTAACTTATTTTATGAAGAATTTACAGTAACATATTAATACAATTTTAAATCAAGCCATTGGGTACATAGTGCTTAAAACCCTTAGAGGAATATTCTTGGAATGACTGCAGAACACACACTCCATAGTCATTTTAACTGAAGAGCATTTAAGACTGGGTATAACACATGACCTTTATCCAGTAATTTTATTTCAGGAAGATTTTATAGTAACAGAAAAACAAAATTTTAAATGAAGTAATTTTAAAAATATATTGGTTGATACCTCAGGTAGGTGGGTTAAGGAAAGCTGCAAAAACTTTCATTGTTCCATAAGTATGCCCAGAGTAAACATGATCAATCAAGGAATTATTTCAAATGTTGGGAAATGGAGGTAGCAGACCTTAAAGTTGCAGGGGACAATGGAATCTGGAATTGGAAGCACTATTTAACTTGCAAGATAGTTATATCCAAACTGCCTTGATTAAATCAAACTGGAATACCTGGCCATTCATCAAAGACTTAGCATCATTCTATAAAATCTTTAGATGGCAACAAAGCTTCAGGTAACTAAAGTTGAAAGAAACTCACCTATTGTCTTCTAGTCAGTGTGAAATAACAAAATTATCAGAAATAAAAAAATACTTTATTCTAGGGTAAAATATAAGTGAAAATGGCCCAAGAAGATAAATAGTTAAGAGAATAAAGAAAATAGTGTATAAAATTAATTCAAATATGGTAGTGGAACATCAGATAAATGGATCACAGGGAAGCAGGAAAAATCTGTCATAGCCTCAGATGCTGCTGATATTTTCTGGTTTTGGAATAATAAATGTTTGAAGTCTTCTTGTGTGAGTCAAAAGAATTTATATAATGTTTCAAATAATGCTAAGTAATTCACAGATAGACAATAAATGGTATTTATAGGGCTAAAATTATAATATATTATTGCCATTTTCCAATGTTCCAACTTTCTATAGTCATAAGTGTCAGTCATGTGTATAGCCTTGTCTAATGTAGCTTTTAGTTTGTAATTTAGATTTGCATACCCCTGTTGCACACTAACCAATGTGTATGAAATAGTTGACTATTCAGTGACCATCATGATATATATTTCTGCATTCATGTTTCATTTAGTTAGTATTTATTCAGTGACTCTCACGTGCTAAACACTAATCTCAAACTTTATGACACAATTAAGAACAAGAAGTCCAATCTCTTTGGTTTCCTATAGCTGATATTCCTGTAACTGCCATATATGCACATAGACTCTGAAGTATCCCTTTGTGGTTTGTAGGAGGATGCTGTGCTTTCTGTACTCTCCGTGATCACCTATGTGGGACTGAGTCTTTCTCTCTTGTGCCTATTTCTGGCGGCCATCACTTTTCTCCTGTGCCGGCCCATTCAGAATACAAGCACCACACTCCACCTGCAGCTCTCCATCTGCCTTTTCCTGGCTGACCTCCTCTTCCTCACAGGCATCAACAGAACTAAGCCTAAGGTTAGTGACTTAAAAATTTCTTCATTGCCCTTATCATTCATAGTCATCATGTCTGTCAAGTATGAAGTGAGAGAGAGTATTATCATCAGTAAATATGTAGAAAGAAAATGCAGGATGAAAATTTCAGCTTTCTTTCTATATAGGATTGAAGGAATTTCTATGCTTAGTTGGTCATTCTGTAATCAAGAGTATTACTAGCAGAAATGTCCCTCTATAGTGTCATTTGTGTTGGTGGTGTCTGAGTTTAGTTCATGGACCTAAATGTACACGTATTAACAGTAATGTGTATGAACACAGCAGTCAAAGCAAAGTATCATGCTGCTTCTCTCTTATGTCCTACTTAGTGCCTTGGGACATAGTCTCTTACTGAATCAGATGCTTTCCACTTTCCCTACGATGGCTGGCCAGACAGCTTTGGTGATATACCTGCTTCCCTTGCCCCATACTGATGAGCTTGTGTAGTCACATGAAAATATGCACAACTTTCATTTATTTTTATGGGCATTTAAACACATGCTCATGTTTTCAAAGCAAGTGTTCCTACTCACAGGGTCATTCCCTTATCCACAGGTAAAATTTTATGTCATCTCAGGATAGACGTAAACAAGTAGGTTTAAAGTGTGTCAATTATTTTCTTACATGCTAACAGTGCATTTGTTACTATCAATATTCAGCTTCAAAAGTTCTCCTTTAAGCCCAAAGGAAAAAGTTTAAAATGCAACATTCTCTAGAAGGTGAAACTTACATGGATAAAACCAAGAATGCATAGAGTTTCCTCACATATTCTCTTTGTTAGAGTACTAACACTTCACCACAGCAAACTGAAAGGCATTCTGAGTAATATGGCCCTATGTTTGGGAGTTCTTACAGTACCCAAAAGATTCCAGAATCAGCAGTAGGATAGAGGCTTGAAGTGACTGACTGTAGATTTGTCATACTGATCTGGAAGTAACTCAGAAACTCTTCATTCTAATTGCTGTTTGAACTTGTTGAAGTGAATTCTCACTTTAATAATGTGGAAAAATAAGTAATTATTGAGTCCTATTCATGGACAAATTTTTCTATATTGATTATACACAGAGTGCTTTCTTAGAACAAATAATCATGTTATTATAATGGTATTATGGGTTTAGTGTTTGAGTGTGTACCACAAAACCTAGTTGATGATGATGTAATGAAAATTATGAAACTGATGAGTGATTCCTTGTAACATAATAGAACACTGGCAATAATTAAGTAAATACCTCACTTAATTACCTGCAGAAAATTGCATTTTAATATTTCTACCACCAGCACAAAGAACTGGTAAATGTGTAATAATATGTCAATGACCCTGACTTGGTCATCTCATTTTGTGTAGACATATTGAAATGCCATAACATGCCACAGGACTGTGCTCAATTAATATGTAATTATTAAAATAATACTACAAGGACTTCTTACTCTAGTTGGTTACATAGAAAACTACAGAAAGATTATGAGTCAGAGGCTAGTTATGGCAACATAATTATACTCTTGTTTAAAATAAACAAATAAATAAAAGTACAGAAAAGTCATGGGACCTTCTATAAAGGACTGCTCTGCTGGGCTTATCGCTAAGAAATAAATTGTTCTTTACTGCAATTGTGAGTAGATCTATATAGGAAGACAAGTATTTGTTTCTTCCTATCTTTTCTACTATGTTACAGGGTGATATAAAAATATAAAAAGAAGTTTTACTAGAAGTGTCACTTTGAGCTTTGAATATCTATCCATTAAGATATATCTGTTATTTTGTAAGGAATTCTGTGTCACAGATTGAAAAGCGGGTATATAAAGCAAATTAGGATATACTCTAAAGTTTGTCTTCGTGTGTGGCATGAATACTTGAATTCTATCCTTAGTTGTTTGTAAATGCATAACAAATAGTTATAATCAGTGACCACCGTGATATATGATAGCCCTATAGAGCTAATGAAATGCTGAGTGCTCACAGCTTAATAGCTTCATGCTTCCTCTCTAATATGCATGCGTCTTATTATGAACTCTAGTAAGAACTTAGCACAATAAAATGGAAATGATATGTTTGGGATAGGAATATGGCTTAATGATGAAGATCTTCTGTTGTTTTTGCACAAACAACTAAGTTCAGATCACAGCATCTTTATAAAATGTCACATGGAAGATGAAGTCAACAAGCTTTGTGCAGTTTGCTGACCAACAAACATAACTGAAGTAATAAGAGCCAGGTTCAGTGGGAGATTTTATCTCAGAGGAACAAGATGGAGAGTCTCAGCAGCACATCTTCAACTGGCTTCACACACATATATGCATAGATGTTTATACATGTGTACATACACAAATCAGAATAACTCTGTGTGCAAATGTACATGCACAACACATATCATGTTCAAGTATGTGACACACACTTGTACATCAAACACCACACACCATATGTGCATAACATACACATGTCTTACTAACCACACATATACAAATACACAACTGTATGTACATACATTCACGCACCATATTCATACAAACAACACATAACACACATGTACATGTGTCTCTCACATGTATATAGGAAACATGTACAGTCCAAAAATATAAATTCCCATAGCATAATACAGACAAGTCAAATGCACAGATAGTGCAAAAAGATACATGTGCCACCGAAACAACCAAAAATCTGTTTTCTGTCTTTCTAGATTGTCCAGACTAATAATTTTACTGTGGTTACTTAAAACAATGTGGGCAAAAGTGACAGAAAGGCAGCTGCATAGCCAAGAAGTTCACTCGAGCACTGGTAATGATTCAAGTGAGAAATAAGCCTACAAGTCCTTTGCAACTTGTAAGCAACTGTACAGGCCAGGGAGTCTTCTCCAAATAACTGACATGGAATGACTGACTCACCTTCACAGCTAATCAGATTATCTTTTTGAGGCAGTTTTTAATTAATTACCTTATCTATTTTTATCCCAAACATTTCCACCCCTCCCAGCCTCCCCAAAGTTCTTCACCCCCTCTACCCTCCCCCACACCTCTGAGGGGTAGCTACCATTATCACTCTTCCCTGACGCATCAAGTATCTACAGGATTAGGCACATTCTGTCCTACTGAGGACAGATAAGACAGTCTTCTGTTACATATGTGTCAGGGGCCTCACAGAATCCCATGTATGATCTTTGGTTCATGGTTAGTCTCTGGGAGCTCCCAGTTGTCAGGGACAGTTGACAATTTTTGTTTTCCTATGAAGTTACTATCTCCTTCAGCTCTCTCAAACTTTCACCAAACTCTTTCATAGTGGTCACTGACCTCAGTCCAATGGTTGGTTGTAAGTAGCTGCAACTGTTTCAGTCAGGTAGGGGCTCTTAGAGTATAACCATGTATAATGGTTTGTATATGCTTGGCCCAGAGAGTTGCACTGTTGGGAAGTGTGGCCATGTTGGAATAGATGTGGCCTTGTGGGTGTGGGCTATAATGTCCTTACCCTAGGTGCCTGAGGGTCAGTCTTCTGCTAGCAGCCTTCAGATGAAGATGGCTCAACTCCTCATGCTTGGATACTGCCACTCTCCCACATTTATAATGGACTGAATCTCTGAAACTGTAACCCAGCCCAAATTAAATATTGTCCTTACAAGAGATGCCTTGGTCACGGTGTCTGATCACAGCAGTAAAACCCTAACTAAGATAAAAGTTGATACTAGGAGTAGGGTATTGCTATGAAAGGTCTGACCATGCTTTTGTTTTCCAGAATGTGGATTTTGGGACGTTGGATTTGAAAAGCAGTAAAATGCTTTCAAATGAGGGTTAATGGTTATCCTAGTAGGAATATAGAAGACTGTTACCGAAAGTGATTTGAGTGGTGTAGATCTGGCCAAAGAGGTTTCAGAGGAGAAGAATATCAGTATGTGGCATAGATCTTTTTGTGGTATTTTGGTGAAGAATGTGGCTACTTCTTGCTCTTTTCTAAAGAGACTACCTGAGTCTAAGGTAAAGAGATTTATATTAATTACACTGACAAAGGAAATGTTGAAAAAGCTCAGAAGAGACTTTGTTCTATGTTTAAGTCTCATGAATTATGTTTTGAACAAATGCAGCAAGCTTAGAAAAAAACTATGAATCATATGGTTCAAGTATTAAAGAGGCACCAGGAAGTAAAATGGAGCTGAATCCTGTGTTCACCGATAATGAATTGATTTAAGAGAGTTGTGAACTTGGGGCAAGATACCACCTAGTTAAAGTTCAGGCATGGTACTATACACCTTTATTTTCAGGAGACAAAGCCAAGCAGATGTCTGACCTCTGAGTTCCAGTCCAGGCTGAGAGAGAGCAAGTTCTAGGTAAAGAGAGAGAGAGAGAGAGAGAGAGAGAGAGAGAGAGAGAGAGAGAGAGAGAGAGAGGAATAAAGAAAGAAAGAAAGAAA
>NW_021604617.1:398705-485213 GCF_004785775.1 Grammomys surdaster | reverse complement strand
AATAAAGAAAGAAAGAAAGAAAGAGAGAGAGAGAGAGAGAGAGAGAGAGAAAGAAAGAAAGAAAGAAAGAAAGAAAGAAAGAAAGAAAGAAAGAAAGAAAGAAAGAAAGGAAAAAGCTTATATCTGGACACAGTGGTGCACACCTTTATTCCCAGGTTTTGCAGATCTCTGAGTTCAAGGGCGATCTACAGAGCAAGTTGCACAACAGCCAAGCTTAAGCAGTGAGGGAGTTGGAAAACAGAAGGCTGGTAAGATGTTATATGAGAGATCATGTTCTAACAACAGGAAGCAGATGATCTCAGGAGCTATGTCTATGTGACTCTGGGTTTAGAGTCAGAATAGAAGGGACTACTGGGACAACTGATGGTGGTTAGCTGGAGCTAAGAAATTACTTGTTTTTTTTTTTGTTTTTTTTTTTTTAAATTTTGAGAGAACAATTTGTTATAATGAACCAGAATACAAGATTCCACTGAAACTGAACAGCTGACAAAATATGATTGAACTTAAACCTTCAAGAGGGTCAAATAAAGCCAGTTAAGTGGATCAGACCAAGACTGCTTCTGGACAAACATGGGTAACTGCATTTCAGCATGAGCAGCACATGAGCACTTCCCAGCAAACAGTTTGTAACCAGTTTCCCATTGTCTCTTCTGCCGCTTGTGCTACACCAATGGCTGCTTCTTCTATGAGAGCCAAAAAGAGAGCTTAAAAATCTTTTCTTAGGATGGAAATCCCAATTGAGCTTGTCAGCTACCATCTATGTGGTTTCAATGCAGGCAACACCAACTTTGACCAAATCAAAGTTGCTACCATGGGTAACCCATCCTGTGGCCCAGTAGCAATACCAACATTTCCAATTTACTACATTCACTATCAATATAGCAAACACACCGTTAGCTCCAGCTATTAACAAGAAGCTTTTAAAGAAAGATATAGAACTCTATCCCAAAGACCACCCAATAGTGAAAACTCTGGCTCCTTCTGGGATCATAAAAATCAACAGAGGAAATATCTAAAAATGTCAAGAGTGTATGACAGGCAGAGGCTGGAAAATTGTTCTACTCACAAGGCCAACGCATTCCTGTTCAAACAGATGTCTGGGTGACTGGATAAACAACAAAACAAACTCAACCAAATTAAAGGAAAATAGGGTTTCATATAACACAGTATCAAAAAGTAGACGGAACAGACTAAATGCACCAACTGGTGGCAGGTAAGACCACAGCCTATTGTGACAGGTCCTTCCAGCATCTATCAGGTTTCTTCTCATGTTTTCTCAAGGTTGTTTTATAGATGTGGTGACTTTAACAAGAGTCTAACAGGTGGGCAGGCAGGCAGGCAGGTTTCAATCATTAGTTTCAGGATCTGTTTGTGCCATGTAGGCATCCAATTCGGCATCCAGGTGTCCTTTAGTTTTCGACATGTATGCATCCAATTGGTTGTCCAGCTGTTCAATTGAATCAATCAATTTCAATCAAGAAATTACTTGTAATTAAGAAGAGACCAGCATTACTGAGGTGAAATCTTCTGGGAAGTATTTGCTGAAAGCACAAAGAAGCTGTGTTCCAGTGATAGCCAAGATTGTACCTTGTGCTGCAGCTGTACTTTTTAATAGATAAGAGTTACCCAGGTGTTACTGGTTTGAAGGCATGAAGGGGTCATGAAGAGAAACTCGTACTTGTCACTGTGAGAGGCCATGGAAGGCCATTGGTGAGGATGCATCCTCAGTTTTAGTTGATGGCCTAGAAATTAAGGGGTCATGCAAAGGAGTTGTGGCTTGATACCATGAATAGAGCTATGAGAGGCTATTGGTGAAGCCTAGATGCAGTGGAAGATCCCAGCATACTCAAGAAGCCAGTATCATGGGATGATCTCCAAGATCAGCAGCAAAAGTGGAGTAGATGAACCTGAGTTTAGAGTGCTACAGAGGGCAGAGCTGAAGAAGTGATGCGAACCCTCTGGAAGAGCACAGATAATCATGTGTGGATCCCAGACATTAAAACAAGAAGCTATAATATTGAAGTTGCCTTGGAGATTCCCAAGAATTTTGAGATGCCAGAGCCAAAGAATATATCCTGAGGAATGCTACTAAAAGGGAATGGAACTAGCCCAGAAGAAAAAAATTTGTTGCCATCAACAAAGATGAAAAAATGAGTCGAAGATCTGAAATAAGCATTGACATGGTGATGCAGAGTTTGAAGCTTGCCCAGCTGGTTTCCTATCTTATTTTGGTCATTACAGTTAAGTGATTGGATAAATCTCAGAAGAAACTTTTAACTTAGGACTTTTAACATTGTTGATACTTATATAGACTATGGGGATTTTGAAAATTGGACTAAATGTAATTTTTAAGTTATTCTATGGCTAGATATGGCCTCCATAGACTTTTGTGTTTTAACAAGCCTATGTGGGCCAGGGAGTGAAATCTGATGGTTTGTGTATGTTTGGCTCAGGGAGTGGAACTGTTGGGAGGTGTGGACTTGTTGAAGTAGGTGTGGCCTTGTGGGTGTGGGCTTTAATACTGTTGTTCTAGCTGACTAGGAGTCAGTCTTCTGCTAGCAGCCTTCAGATGAAAATATACAACTCTCAGCTCCTCCTGCCTGCATGCTGTCACTTCCTCTCCTTGATAATAATGGACTGAACATCTGAACCTCTAAGCTAACACCAATTAATGTTGTCCTTACAAGCGTTGCCTTGATCATGGTGACTGATGACAGTGGTAAAACCCTAAGGACAATATGCTAAGTTCCTGTCTACAAGCAAAATATAGCATCAGAAATAGTGTCAGGGTTTGGTGCCTACCCATGTGATTGATCCCAAGTTGGGTAGGTCACAGGAGAGACTTTCCTTCAGTCTCTGATCTGCTTTTGTCCCTACATTCTGTTTTTAAGACATGAACAATTCTGGGTCAAAAAATTTGAGATAGGTGGTTGACCCCATCCCTTCACTGTGGGCCCGGTCTATCTACTGGAGGTGGACTCTTCAGGTTCTATCTCCCTATGGTTGGACATTTTGGCTAATGTCACTCAAATTGAGCCCTGGGAGAATCTCACCTCCAAGTTCTCTGGACTTTCTAGAGTTTCTTTCCAACTCCTAACCTTGGCAGCTACATATTCCCATTAATTCTCTTGGCTCTCTGGGCTTCTCTTCTGTCTATCCCCATATCTGATCCTGACTTCATTTTCTCCTTCCTTTCCTTTCCACCTAGATCCCTCCATTTCCCTGCCTTCTGTGATTATTTTGTTCCCCCTTCTAAGTGGGATTCAAGCATCCTCACTTGGACCTTCCATTTTTTAAAACTTCCTGTGGTCTCTTGTGGTGTATCATAGATATATTTTGTACATTTTGGCTAATATGTAATTATCTGTGAGTACATACCATGCATGGTCCTTTTGAGTCTTAGTTACCTTACTCAAAATGATATTTTCTAGTTCCATTCATTTGCCTGAACAATTGATAATGTCCTCATTCCATTCATTTGCCTGAAAAATTCATGTTGTCCTTGTTTTTAATGGATGAATAGTAATCCATTTTTTAAATGAACCATATTTTCTGTATCCATTCTTTGATTAAAAGACTTCTGTGTTGCTTTCAGTTTCTGACTATTATTAAAAAGGCTCAGTGAGACATGTATCTTTCTTTTATAGTTGAGCATCTTTTGGGTATATGCCAAGGATCAGTATAGGCAGGATTTCAGGTAGAACAATTTCCAAAATTTCTAAGAAAATGCCATATAGATTTCCATAGTGTTTGTGTGTTTGCAACCCCATCATCTATGAAGGAGAGTTTCTTTTTTTCCACATCCTTGCCCACCCAGCATGTGCTGCCACTTGAGTTCTTAGCCATTCTGATTTAAGCAGCTTCACAAAGGCAGCTGGAGCTGTGTGGCTTTGGTTAGAACAGGCCTTCTGGGAGGCTTCCTCTGGTTAGAAAAGGCCTCCTCTTTCCCTGGGTAGAGCAGGCTTCCTCTCTCTCTGGTTAGAACAGTTCTCCTGTGTGACAGTCAGAGCTGTGGGATTAGAGAGCAGGTTCACCATTCTGCCACAGGTACAGGTAAAGGTGCAGACTAGAAAGGCAATGGTGTTCAGGTAGACCCAAGCCTGCTGTGCTCAGTGGGGGTTCCACTTGTATTGAGTTCGGAGTCTTGCCTATGTTTGGGGCAGACATCCTGGGAGACAGGCAGCCTGAAGGGTTTGGGGGAAATGAATGCTGATAAGCCACATGTTCCAGTGAATGTCTTTTTGAGTTAGTTTTACTGCGTGTATAATATTGAGGAGATACCCTGTTAACGTTGACAGTTTCAGATATATCTTTAGGGTTGTCAGTTGTTTTCTTTATGAGCTTCATGAGCATATATCCAGGAAGGCTGTTTTACTTCAGAATGAACTGTTACACAACAGCCTGTCTTCTTTATGTGAGCATGTGTTTGTGATGTTTTAATATCCATTGAGATAATGACATTTTTGGAAGTTTGTTTTTATTATATGGTTGTAACAGTCCATTGTATGATTTACCATATTCTGGTTACCCATTTATCATCTGGAAGAATGCGTGGTTGTTTCCATCTTTTACAAGTTGTCCTTTAAAATAATACAAATAGTGCTGACAACAATTCCTTTAAATGACAATATGTAGTTATCTCAGACAAGATTTTGTGGTACAATTAATCCTAAGTATGGTAAATATCTTTATTTTTATTCACAATTTCTGACAATTCTAAGAGTTTTCTCTGAATTTGGACCATTCAATTTGAGAAAAAAAAATAATCACTTTTCTGAACACTATATACTGTCTCCATCCTATTGTTCTAGTAATTTATATTGCTGGCCTCATGTCTTATATATTTATATGTATTTATTTACTGTGTGTATATATTTATACATAGTCCACATATAAAAGTTAGAGGACATCTTGTCATATTTATTTTCTTTCTTTATATTATGTGGGGTCTAGTACTCAAACTAAGTTTTCCATTAGTACAGGTAGACATTATCACCCCTGAGAAATCATTTTTGACTCAAGTAGTTGAAGGTCTTTTAAACAGTCTATAACCTGCCTTTATTTCATTTTGTATAGATTTCATACTGCACTTCACATATGCTTCAAATCTCTAATATTTTAATTTTGTTATCCATCCAGCTTTTGTATCAAACATTTCAACCCCTCATTGTGATAATCACAATTTCTTTTACTATCTTAATCATCACCTAATAAGTCAGCAATGTAGCTGGAAACATTTAAGACTACTAAGTGCTCCTACATAAGGGTTAGATTTGGTAGCTAGCACTATCATGGCAGCTGACTGCTGCAACTTTATTTCAAAGATATCCAATGATTTCCTTTTGCATTGGAGGCCTCAGATACATACATATGGAGGCATAAATATTGTCCACATATATAGTAAATACAGGAAAACCACTCATGAACATATAATGAAAATAATTCTGTAAAATAGTCAGACTAGTTCTTGTTCTCTGAAGTGAGTAAATTCAATTGTCACAGAAGCTTAGTGACTTGAATTCAATGAATGAAGTCAAAGAAAGTTAGGCATTGTCTTCCTCCCATGTGCACACAGTGTGATAATAATAATAGTAATAATAATAATAACAACAACAACAACAAAGAAAATACTAAAGAAATATTATAGTTATGGCTGAAAATATGTTTAATACTTATGGATCAAAAATACATACATTTTAAAACTCAATGTTCTAATATTTATTTCTATTATCATATTATTTATGATATGTAAATCTGGTTTACATCCACTGAAAGTGATGAAATCTCATTCAGAGAGGACATTTGTAATATTTATGTAGCACTAATAAACAGTGAATGGTTTTGTCTGAAAGCTATTATCATTTTCTCTAAACACAGATACTGCAACCGAGATCTGTTGAATATTTGTTTTTTTGTCTTTTATCTAAGACTCATTCAATAAGGAAAAAAAATAATATCAAGATGGAAAAGTCAATCAATGGTTATTTTCAAGAGCCCAGCATAAAAGATTGCATGTAGATTCCACTAAAGACCTCCAGGAGGCAGCACAGAACATTTATCTTAAAATCAACTAAAACAAATCAGTAACCTTCCTCTACTTGAAGGATAAACAGGCTGAGAAAGAAATTAGGGAAATGACACCCTTAAAAACAGTCACTAATAATATAAAATACCTTGGAGTGAATCTAACCAAGCAAGTGAAAGATCTGCATGACAAGAACTTCAAGTCTCTGAAGAAAGAAATCAAAAAAGATCTAGAACATGAAAAGATCTCCCATGCTTATGACAGGATTAATATAGTAAAAATGGTGATCTTGCCAAGAGCAATCTATAGGTTCAATGCAATCTTCATCAAAACTCCAAATCAATTCTTCATAAAGAGAGAAAGAGCAATTTGAAAATTTATTTGAAATAACAAAAAACCTAGGTTAGGGAGAACTGTTCTCAACAATAAAAGAACTTCTTGGGGAACCACCAACCCTGACCTCAAGCTGTACTACAGACTAATAGTGATAAAAACTGCATGATATTGGTACAGAGACAGGCAGGAAGATCAATGGAATAGAATTGAAGACGTAGAAGTGAACAAATATACATACGATCACTTGATCTTTGACAAAGGAGCTAAAATCGTCCAGGGGAAAAAGAACAGCATTTTCAACAAATGGTGCTAGTTCAATTGGAAGTCAGCATTTAGAAGAATGGAAATCAATCCATTCTTATCTCCTTGTACAAAACTCAAGTCCAAGTGGATAAAGGACCTTCACATAAAACCAGATACACTGAAACTAACAGAAGAAAAGGTGGGGAAAAACTTCAAATACTTGGGCACAGGGGAAATTTCCTGAACAGAACTCCAATGGCTTATGTTCTACTATCAAGAATTGACAAACGGAACCTCATAAAATTGCAAAGCTTCCATAAGGCAAAGGACACTGTCAATAGCACAAACTGCAACCAACAGATTGGGGAAAAGTCTTTAACAATCCTACATCCAATAGAGGGCTAATATTCAATATATACAAAGAACTCAAGAATTTAGACTCCAGACAACTAAATAACCCTATTACAAAAGGGATGCAGAGGCTAAACAAAGAATTCTCAACTCAGGAACCTTAAATGGCTGAGAAGCGCCCAAAAAACTATTTAACATCCTTAGTCATCAGAGAAATGCTAATCAAAACAACCTTGAGATTTCACCTCACGCCAGTCAGAACGGCCAAGATCAAAAACTCAGGTGTTAGCAGATGCTGGTGAGGATGTGGAGAAAGAGGAACACTCCTCCGTTGTTGGTGGGATTGCAAGATGGTGCAAGCACTTTGGACATCAGTCTGGCAGTTCCTCAGAAAATTGGACATAGCACTACCTGAGGACCCAGCAACACCAATCCTGGGCATATACCCAGAAGATGCTTCAACATATTACAAGGTCATATGCTCCACTATGTTCATAGCAGCCTTATTTATAATAAGCAGAAGCCAGAAAGAACTCAGATGTCCTTCAACAGATTAATGGATATAGAAAATGTGGAACATTTACACAATGGAGTATTACTCAGCTATTAAAAATGAATTCATGAAATTCTTAGGCAAATGAATGGAACTAGAAAATATCATCCTGAGTGAGGTAACCTAATCACAAAAGAACACACATGGTATGTACTCACTGATAATTGGATATTAGCCCAAAAGCTCAAAATACCTGAGATACAACTCACAGATCACATGAAGTTCATGAAGAAGGAAGAACAAAGGGTGGGTGCTTCCGTCCTTCTTAGAATGAGTAACAAAATACTCATGGGAGCAAATATGGAGACAAAGTGTGGGACAGAAACTGAAGGAAGGCCTGACTTAAGACTGTTCCACCTGGCTATCCAGACCATGTTCAGTCACCAAAGGTAGATGCTGATGTGGATGCCAGGAAGTGCTTGCTGACAGGAACTTAATATCTGTCTCCTTAGAGGTCTGACAGAGCCTAACATATACAGAGATGGATGCTCACAGCTAACCATTCAACTGATCAAGGGGTTCCCAATGGTGGAGTTAGGGAGAAGAATGAAGAAGTTGAAAGAGTTTGAGGCCCCATGGTGAGAGCAACAATACCAACCAACAAGAGCTCCCAGGGTCTAAACCACCACCCTGGGAACACATAGGGAGGGACCCATGGCTCCAGCTGTATATGTAGGGGAGGATGGCCTTGTTTGGCATAGGTAAGAGAGGAGATCCTTGGTCCTATGAAGGCTGGATGCCCCAGTATGGGGGATTTCGAGGGTGGGGAGGTGTTAGTGGGTGGTTGTGTGGTGGCACATCCTCATAGAAGCAGGAGGAGGGAGTATGGGATGGGGGTCTCTGAATGTGGTGGAAATGGGGAAAGGGGTTAACATCTGAAATGTAAATAAAATATACAATTTTAAGAAACTCCTGAGACCTACAAAAATATAAGTTATGCTTAAAGTTCTTGGGAAATTGAGTAAGGATCTAGGAAACCTTCTGCATTACTGATGTGAGACATGCACTAGTAGCATTAGCTCTGTGACCTTTTCTGATGTGATTTACTATTCATGTGGAAAGTAAATTTTAATGACCATATGGTACTCCCTCAAAGTGCAGTGTTTCCAAGCAAAATGACACAGAATCCTGATGTTGTCCCACACCAACATCCAGTAAAAAAAATAGGTACTGAGAATTGGATCATGCACAGCTGACATTACCTCACACTCTTTTTATTCTCTCTCCCAGGTGCTGTGCTCCATCATAGCAGGGATGTTGCACTACCTGTACTTGGCTTCCTTTATGTGGATGTTTCTGGAAGGGCTACACCTTTTTCTTACTGTGAGCAATCTCAAAGTGGCCAACTACAGCCACTCAGGCAGATTCAAGAAGAGGTTCATGTATCCTGCAGGATATGGGCTTCCTGCTTTTATTGTTGCTATATCTGCAATAGCTGGCCACAAGAATTATGGAACATACAAACAGTAAGCATAGTGTATGTGTATGTGTGCAAGAAGAAAATGTATTAATGCAACTTCAGCATCATAATATTCATTGGAAAACTAAGTTTATAATTTTTGTATTGTTATGAATAACGAGAATATTGGTTCTTCATGTCTTCTTTTGTTGCTGGCGTTTGAGGGAATGTTTTTATAGCTGTAACATGTAAAGTTGCCCATTCATAGATGCCATTTGCATATATATATCAATAGACTGATGCTTTGTTTCTTTGAGACATGGTCTCATGTATCCCAGGTTGGAGTGGAACTCATTATGTAGTCAGTGGTGTCCTTGAGCTTCCTGTTGTTCTGGTTCCACCTCCTGGATGCTTTCAGCTACGCACTCAATTTGTGCAATAGTGAATGCAGAACCAAGTCTGTGTGTATCCAAGATGCATATTCTCAAAGCTTGTCCATGTACTTTGTCCCTTATTTCCTAATTCTTAAAACCATAATCTAACTGAAACATTCAGTAGGTCTGGTGTTTTATTGCCTTGAGAATTTTAGTAAAATAAGTTCCTTCACAGACATGCTTACAAATACATACATATATATATACATACATATATACTTACATACACACATACATACATACGTGTGTGTGTGTGTGTGTGTGTGTATTTTTCTTTGAAAAGAACTTCAGGAAGATCAGGAATAGTTAAAGCAATCCTACAGTCCCCCATTAAAATAAGATGAGTTGTGTTCTTTAGGAACCTCGATTAATAGGTAGAGATTATTTCTTTGAATGACAATAGCAATGAGGAGAAAAATACCAACTACCAAAGGCTTGTCTGTTGCTCATGTGGCTTTCTACTTGACTCTATGGAGATAGAGGTTGATAGATTGATAGACATACAGGGATAATTGTAATTCATGTATTTTTTAAAAGGTGATTGCTGAAAGGAAGCCAAGTAAAAGTACTCAAGGCTACATTATGAAGAGTTAACAATTTCTGTCTTTCTAAAAAATTTCCAAAGTTCTTCTCTCAGCAGTTAGTTGAATTGATTATCATGTTGATAGTGTTGAGTTACAAGCTTTGTTATGCCTGTGATAGAATGACATCCACATTAACAGTCTTGCACTCAGAGATATTCTTAGTGTACACTTTGAGTCTTACACTCATCCAGAATGATGGCAGAGCACAAGTAGAAAACAAAATTGGGAAAAAGGTAACTGTTTCAATAAAGGACCAAATATTATTTATCTTAGGTTTTCAGATCAAATAGTCTCTTTACCAAACACTCTAAATCATGCCCATGGTGATATCAGTCATTGATAATATGTAAAGTAAGGTGTTATAATAATTAATTAATTGCAGATCAGGATCTCTACCCCAACTTTATTTATTCAGTTCCCAGATAAATGAAACACAAATTTTATATTTAAAATAAGCATTTAATGCACTTGAGCTAGGCAGACATCTACCCTCTATACTATATGAGTCGACTTTCCTATCAATAGCCCTGAGGTATAAATTGGTATGCTTAATCTGAACTGCTCTTAACATAAATTTTCTGTCCTTCATGGCAAAGTTTTCATGATTCACCTGCCATATGGTGACTTCTCCACTCTCAATCTTCTATCCCCACTCGTGTTCCTCCTCAAACACTAAGCTCAGGAATCCCAAACTCTGCTTATAATTCTGCCCAGTTGTAGGCATCATTACTCACCAATCAGGGATAACTTGGGGAGGGGATTCAAGGTTACATAGCATGAGTTGGATCTACCTGCAGATTCTATATTCCCTGGGAGCAACCAGACCTTGGGGGCCAGTATTTATCCTCACAATACACAGAAAAAAAAAACTTCAACAGGAAGGAGTGCAACTGAGTCCCAGTAAAACTTAAATACAAAATGTAACTACTTGGCAATTTCATTTCTTGGTTGCAGTTTTCAATCCAATAAAACAACTTAAGTGGATTTTTCTTGTATCCTAAAATATTGTCTGTTGCACATTATAGTTTTCAGACTCATAGTGCTCTGCCCAGACCAAGTTATTAACATTTTGCTCCAAAAATTTACATGCATATCATCCTACTTAAACTATATCATCTATAGTTTATACATGAGAAAATTCACAAGTGATCAATAGAAGCTTAAAACAAATGGAGAAGTGTCCATGTTTACACAATCTTCCTAAGATTTACATTTTACAAAAAAAATGTTCTAAATCTTTGAAACATTCAAAACATCACAAAAAGTTAACTTGTGGAAATTATAGAAATTATCAAGTTTATTTGGAGAAATGACTGCTACTGAGTTTAAAGTGCCTCATTGCTTCACAAGTTATTTTACCTTTGCCAAGTTTGATCACCTCTTACTTCATACATAGGAAAGGTGATTCTCAGTTCTCCCAGCTTGTGACAGACAAGAAATTCTGAAATTCAGCCTGGAATTATTGTTTTCACACAGTGTTAGATCATATTCTATGGCCTGGTGTACAATTCTCTTTCTTCAATAGTGACAGAGACTAATAATTCCCATCTTCTGAACACAGCTGCTGGCTCAGCCTTCATAGAGGATTCATCTGGAGCTTCTTGGGGCCAGTGGCAGCCATTATCTTGGTAGGTAACTGTTACTTGTGAGTATGCCTACATTCAGCTGGCATAGAATAGAATGTACATTTCATCTGTAAATGTGAAACTGAAGTGAAAAAGTAGAGACAAATCTAAGTCTGAAAGCCTTTTGTTTCTGAGTATATTGTCATCATACATCTGCCCCTCATATGCTTATTAAAATAAGCTCTATTAGCTTGTTTTAAAATTTATTTTTGAGGAAAATGTCATTAACAGGCAGCCAGAAGGAAACTATATTTTGAATTGTATGGATCCAGCACATAGGAGAAATTAAGTACCACCTATGCACTGACGCACTACCTTCAACAAAGCCAAGCCTCTTCCAATAAGGCCACACCTCCTATGAGTGCCACTCGCTATGCCCAAGCATTCAAACACATGAGTCTATGAGGCCAAGACTATTCAAACCACCCTGCCATAAATCAATAATAGCCTTCCATTTTGAAAATGTTCTATTTTGAGTAAAAAATACTGAAAATTATCAAAAATGAGGACAGTTGTAGTTGTATTGTGGGTTGTACTCAATACTTCAGAGACTGTTCATAGAAACTATAGAAATTCTGAATTTTTGGCAAATTATCCTCAGATCCTGCACAAGTTGTAGAATATGAAGAAAGCTCCTGAAGTAATCTCCAATTCATTTTCTCATGCCATTTCCACAGATAAACTTGGTGTTCTACTTTCAAATTATATGGATTTTGAGAAGCAAACTTTCTTCTCTCAATAAAGAAGTTTCTACACTTCAAGACACAAAGTAAGAATGTAGTGGAATCAGCTGGTCTCATTGTAACATTTTTAGGGGAGAAACGCTTGTTGGAAAATATGATAATGAGCTTCACTGAAGTTCATAGATATAGCTCTTGATCAGCAGGATTAAAGCCCTACCTTCTGTACCCAGACAAACAGACAAATACATAAAATCATACAAAGGTACAAAACAAAATTCTCTATACTAACCCCCTGGGCATAACCAGAAACATGGAATAGGAGAAAGGAGAAAAGTCTACATTTCAGTTAAGCCAGTGCAGTCTTTTAATTATGTACTATGGATATTTTTCTTATTTAATTATTGGCATAATATTGTTTCTGTGAAACATATACAAAGAGCTTTGTCTTAATTTATTTTTCCTGTTGCTGTAAGAATATACACCGACAAATACATATTAATAAAGAAAGGGTCTTTTTTAATCTCACTGGTCTTGAACTTTGTATAGCACAAATTGAGGGATGGTCAAGGCAAGTGGAGATTGAAATATTTTGCTATATAGCATTCACAACTGTAAAGAAGATGGTGATGAATGCATGCATGTATACATATTCCTTTCTGCATTTTATGTAGTGTAGCATCTCAGCTCTGGGATATGATACTGTGACATTGGGCAGAACATCTCTCCTCAATTAATATAATCAAGACAGTCCTTCAAAGATATTTGCAGAGGTTAACCTTAATCTCAACATTCCCTCACAGATGTGCTCAGAAGCAGGGCATTTAAGTGATTCTAGGTTCTGCCAATCAGACATTGGATGCATCACTGCTCCATTCTTATTAACTTGGTATTCAACCTCTTCACTTTTATGCTTTTACATTCTACTTCTGGTCCTCACAGCCTCAGAACCATATCATAATGAGACATCTATGCAGTCCAAATCAAAATCCTGTAAAGACATTTATAGTTTCAACATAGTAAAGCCTCAAGTTTTAGGACATAGATACAGAATTTCTTAAGTATGTACTGTTATATTTTTTCTCTTGTTCTTCTTTTATACATTATATCCTGTCCACAGTATCCCTTCCTTCCACTCCTTCAAGTCCCTATCCACACCTCACTTCTCTCCCAGACCCACTTCTGTTTCCCTTAAATTGAAAATCTCCCAGGGAAAACCACCAAACATGGCTTGATATGCTACAATAATCTTGGCACAAAACCTCATATCAAGGCTAGAAAGGAAAACTCAATAGGAGCAAAAGGGTCTTAGGATCAGACAAAAGAGTCAGAGATACTTTCCATTTCCACTGTTGGTAGTCCAGCAAAACTACCAAGTTAATATAGCCAAAAAATATATTTGGAGAATCATACAGGCTATTTGTTTGTTGTTTCATTCTCTGTAAGCCCCTATGATCTCTGTTTCACTGATTTATTTGGCTGTATTTGCACTGTGTCCTCTACCTCTCTGCCTCTAATAGAACTTCTTCCACATCTTTGGTGAGGCTCTCCTGGCTCCACTTAGATTTTGGCTGTGAGTCTCTGCATCTACTTCCTTCCATTTCTGGATTATGCCCAACTGATGATGATTGGGCTAGACACTAATCTATGACAAAAGCAGATAATCATTAGGAACCATATTATTTACTCTTTTTGCCAGTCTTATTTGGTTCTATCCTGGATCTCTGAGCTGTCCTACCTATGCTCCTTGGCAAACCAGGAAGTATGCATTTTGTGCTGTAGGCCTCAGTTGGACCAATCATTAGTTGGCCACTGCCATAAGTTCTGCACCACCATTACTCCAGCGCATCTTGTATGTAAGACAGGTATATATTTAATAAGTAAAATATTTCTAAAAAATAATAACCTAACACATGAAAAATATATATTTTCCAATAATCTAAATTAACTTGCAGTGAAAGCCTAATAGACAGTAGTTAACTTTGTTGTCCTTATTTTCTTCCAGGATCATGACATTTAAAGCCATTGTTCAGTTATTCGTATTGGGATGTTCTTGGGGCATTGGCTTATTTATTTTCATTGAAGTTGGGAAGACAGTAAGATTGATCATTGCCTATCTGTTCACCATCATCAATGTCCTGCAGGGTGTTTTGATATTTATGGTACATTGTCTGCTTAATCGCCAGGTAAGACTGTCATATCTCACAAACCTAGCTCCAAAAGTGTCTAGGACAAGATAATCATATTCTTTATTCATGTTTTAACTTTGAAAGTTTGATTTATTTAAGATAGTTTTAAGTTTTGCCTAGATAAAGCATATAATGTGTTTCATATCTAATTAGCATCTCAGCATACATATTAGAGGCATGTTAAGATGAGCTGGATCATTCTCCATGAACAAAGGGTTTTTTATTACCAATTTTTAAATCGTAGTGGCATAAAAACATAAGATTTGATTTTATTCATGCTATATAATTGACATTTGATTGACTTAATATTTATGAAATGAAAAAGTATTCACTTGACAGTTATTTGCACTAGCATTTTGAACACAATGTGTGATATTGTCTGGTATCAAATCTGAAGGAGATTATATATAAATCACACCTTAAACCTTGACACTTACACATAGTAGTTATAGATATCATTTCTGCACACTTTTGATTAATTAAAAAAATGTTCATTGTCAAATTTGCGTTCGCCATGGAGGAGATCAATAATTTCCTATAGTGATATATATTTTAGAGAGGGACAAAATGATACTGAGTACAGTCTACCTCACTCTGAAATCTTCCATTCAGTGGTTTGTTTTGTGACTAAGAAGATTATGCATATTTTTCTGAGTCCACTTTATCCTCTGGAAATATTTCAGTATCTTACTTTGAAGAGCTGAGAATCTATAACAAAGTGCAATGAAACCCAGTAGCATACATTATTTTTTTTTAGTATTGTTGTATTTATAATTTGTTATCTATTTTCAACCACCTTTGGTGGCCTTTCTGTTTGTTTGTTTGCTTACTATTGAATGTAAAATATAACAACAGTTAAGGTGCTAACACAATGGATACATTATCATCACAATTCATTAATTTTGGTTCATTTATTTCTGGGAATATGAGTCTTGTGTAATATTTACATTTTAAAGTGTTCTTCTTTTCCTGCTTGGGAAGAGTTTGTTGGAAAAAGCCCCCTTCGGCCTACAACTGGTATCATAGGATTGCAGCCTTTTAACTTATTTTTCCCTCAATGGAATACATTCTTCTTGGTAAGGTTACTAATAAGTGACTCACTTTAATCTTAATGGGACTAGTATTCATGGTGATCTTTAACCTTTCTTAAGTAAATTATTTCAACTGAAATTAAAGGCAACGTGTGTGAATTTCTTAAATCATGTTGAGGAGTAAAAATTCAAAACTTATTTTTATTAATATATTTCCTCATATATTTTATCCCAAAAATATTTTCCCTCCCTCCTTTACTCCAGTCCCTTCCCCTACCTCTCCCCCTCCCCATCCTCTCCTTTTCCTTTTTCCTTCAGTAAATGGCAGGCCTCCAAGAGATATCAATCAAACATGGCATATCACATCGCAATAATACTAGGGACATCTCTACATATTAAGACTGAACTACTTAATACAGTAGGAGGACAAGAGTTCCAAAAACAGATAAAAAAAACAGAAACAGCCCCTGATCATCTGGAGTCCCATAAAAACCACAAGCTACAGAAGTGTCACGTATATGGAGAGGGTCTAGGTTTGAAAAAATGCAGGCTCCCTGTTTATTCTTTTAGTCTCATTTATCCCCTGTGAGTTCAGGATTGTTGATTCTTTGGGTTTTCTTGTGGTGTTACTTACCCTTCTGGTACCTACAATCTTTCCACTCATTCTTCCTCAGGATTCCCAGAGCTTAGTTGTGCATCTTTGCATCTATTTTCATCACTTGTTGGATGTAGACTTTCTAATCATAAGTATGTCAGACTCACATCTACAATTATAGCAGAATATTATTATAAATTATTTTGTTGACTTTCTATTTTGCCAATCATGTTTCCTTCTGGCCTACAGTTCTGTGTAGTACTGGCTCTGGATTCTGATACTCCAGGTAGTGTCAGGGTTGGGCTGACAATTGTGGCATAGCTTCAACCGGGACCAGTGATTGGTTAGCCAGTCCCAGAATGCATATAGGACAAATTATAAACAAATATTTTGTGGAGGGTTTGGGGTGTGTCTGTCCCAATCCTTTCATTGGAAGTCTTGGATGGTTGTAGGCTATTGGATCAGGATCTATGTCCTCTGTGACCAGAAGTCTTAGTCACAGTGATTCTACTAGTTATGTGAGAGTTTCCATTGCCCTAGGTTTTTACACTGCCTCCAAACTACCTATCCCCCTATTGCAAGTGTCATTCCAAGCACCCTTACCCTCCATCCTCACCACACATGAACCCTTCTCTTCATCTCTCCACCCACCCTGAGACCATCCACAATATCTGTTGTTTCCCCTTCCCAGAGAAATTCATGTATCTCCCCTAAACCTTCATTGTTATTTAGCCTTTCTTGGTCTGTGGAGTTTTGATTGGAGCAAGGTAATCCTTTACTATGCAGTTAATATCCACTAATAAGTTTTTTTTCTCATTCCATTTATTTTCTGGGAAATTGTATGGTGCCACTGTTATTTTCATTATTATTATTATTATTATTATTATTATTCTGATTATTTACATTCCAGTCATTGTCATCTTCAGTCCCCCCTCCCAAAGTTCTCATCTCGTTCCTCCTTCCCTTTGCCTCTGACAAGGTACTCCCTGATACCAGGCCTCCTCGTTCTCTGGTACTGCAAGGCTCTTGAGGATTAAGTTCATCTTCTCCCACTGAGGCCTGACCAGCCAGGCATCTGCTATATTTGTACCAGGGCCTTTGTACCATCCTATGTATGCTCCTGGTTTATGGGTCAGTCTCTGGGATTTTCCTGGGATGTGTGTTAGTTGAGACTGCTTGTCTTCCTATAGGATCTGTCTCCCCTTCAAATTCTTCAATCCTTCCCATAATTCATACTTAGAGGTCCCTGACTTTAGTCTAATGGTTGGGTGTAAGTGTCTGCTTCTGTCTCAGTCAACTGCTGGTAGGGCCTCTCAGAGGACAGCCATTACAGGTTTATATCAATAATCAAAACATAGCATAAGTAATTATGTTAGGCCTTGGTCCCCCCTCCCTCCATGAGATGGGTTCCAATTTGGGACAGTCACTGGGTAGCCTTTTATCCTCAGTCCCTTTTGCATTTATGTCCCTGCCGGTTTTTTTTAGATAGGAACAATACAGAGTCAGAAATATTGACTGTGGACTAATAACCCTGTCCTTCAGCTTGAGGTCATGTCTATCTACATGAGGTGGACTATACGAGTTCCCTCTTCCCAATGTTTGACATATTGGGTAAGGTCACCCCCATTGAGTCCTTAGAGTCCTTCACCTTCTGGGTCTCTGGTACATTCTAGAGGGTCCCCCCAACTCCCTCGCACAGAGGCTGCTTATTTCCAATCATCCTGTTGACCCTATAGGCTTCTCTCCTGTCACCAACCCACATACCTGATCCAGTTTCCATTTTCCCCTCCCCATCACCTCTCCCACCCAGTTCCCTCCACCCTTCTGCCTCCAATGATTATTTTATTTCCCCTTCTAAATGGGACTAAAGCATATTCACTTGGGCCCTTCTGCTTGTTACACGTTTTATGGTCTTTGGGTTGTATCCTAGGTATTTTGTACATTTTTGCTAGCATACACTTATCACTTAGACTATACCATGTATATCTTTTTGGGTCTGAGTTACATCACTCAGTATGATAATTTCTAGTTTTATTAATTTCCCTGCAAATTCATGATATCTTCATTTTTATATAGCTTAATATTATTCCATTATGTAAATGAACCACATATTCTGTATCCATTTTTTCAGTTGAGGGACATCTGAGTTGTTTCCAGTATCTGGGTTTTACACCTAAGGCTACAATGAACAGGGCAGAGCTCATGTACTTATAACATGTTGGAGCATCTTCTGGGTATATGCCCAGGAGTAGTATAACTGAGTCTTCAGGTATAGCTATGTCCAATTTTCTGAGGAACCACCAGACTGATTTCCAGAGTCGTTGCACCAGCTTGCAATCATACCAGCAATGAAGAAGTTTTCCTCTTTCTCCATATACTTGCCAGTATATGCTGTAACTTGGGTTTTCAATCTTAGCCATTCTGAAAGATGTAAGGTAGAATCACAAGGTCATTTTGATTAGCACTTCCTGATGCCTAGTAACTTTGAATATTTCTTAAGTGCTTCTTGACCATTTGATATTCTTTTGTGAATTCTCTATTTAGCCCTTCACCCAATTTATTTTTAAGTTGAATTTGGTTATTTGATTTTTGGAGGAAAATTTTTTCAGTTCTTTTTTTTATTTTGGATATTAGACCTCTATCTAATGTAGGGTTAGTGAAGATTATTTTCCAATCTGTAGGTTGCTAATTCATCTTATTGATGATGTCTTTTGTCTGACAGAAGATGATCAGTTTCATGATGTCCCATTTATCACTTGTTGATCCTATAGCCTGAGCCTTTGGTGTTCAGTTCAGAAAAATTCCCCCTGTATCAATGAGATCAAGGCTCTTTCTTACTTTCTCTATTATTAAGATCTAGTGTATCTGGTTTTATGTTGAAGTCCTTGATACATGTGTACATAAGCTTTGTGTAAGGTGATAAACATGAATCTATTTTAATTCTTCTACATAAAGATCACCAGTAAAAACAGCACCATTTATTAAAGAAGCTTTTCTTTAATCCACTGTATGATTTTGCCTTTTTTGTCAAAGATTAAGTGTCCAGATTTATTTCTGGGTCTTTGATTCTATTTCATTGACCAACCTGTCTGCCTATGTATCAATACTATAAAATTTTTATCACTATTGATTTGTAGTAAAGCTTGAGTTCAGGGATGGTGATTCTCCTGGAAGTTGTTTTCCCATTGAGAATTTTTTGGATACTGATTTTTTGTTGTTGTCGTTTTTCCATATGAAGTTGAGAATTGCTCTTTCTATGTCTGTGAATAATTATCTGTACATTGCTTTTGGTAAGATGACCATTTTTACTATGCAAATACTATCAATCAGTGAGCATGGGAGATCTTTCCATCTCCTGAGGTCTTCTTCCATATTTTTTTAACAAGGATTTGAATTTCTTATCATACAGATCATTGCTTGCTTTGTAATAGTAGCACAAAGATATATTATAATTGTGGCTATTATGAAGGGGATTGTAATTTCTTTCTCAGCCTGTTTGTCTTTTAAATCAAGGAAGGCTACTGAGTTATTTTATTTAGTTTTATATTCTGCCACCTTGCTGCAGTTGTTTATCTGCTGTAGGAGTTCTCTGGTGGAATATTGAGGATTGCTTATGTATACAATCATATCATCTGCAAAAGGTAATACTTTGACTTCTTATTTTCAAATTTTTATCACCTTAATCTTCTTTTGTTGTGTAATTGCTCTAGCTATAATTTCAATCACAATATTGTATAGATAGGGAAAAAGTTGGCGACCTTTTGTTTCCTGGGTTTTAGTGGGTTTGCTTCTAGTATCTCTCTATTTAATTTGATGTTGGCTGTTGTTTTGCTATAAATAGATTTAATTATGTTTAGGTATATGCCATGAATTGCTGGTATCTCCAAGACTTTTAACATGAACGGGTGCTGTATTTTGTCACAGGCATTTTCAGTATCTAATGAGATGACCACGTGTTTTTTTTTCTTGAATTTGTTTACATAGTGCATTATGTTGATGAATTTTCATATATTGAACTATCCCTGCATCACTAGAATGAAGCCTGCCTGATCATGGTGAATGATGGTTTTGATGTGTCCTTAGATCTGGTTTGTGTGAATTTTATTATGTATTTTTGTTTCATTATTCATAAGCGAAATTGGTCTGAAGTTCTCTTTCTTTGTTGAGTGTTGTTGAGGTATCAGAGTAACTATGGCTTCATGAAATGAATAAGGTAGTGTTTTTTCAGTTTCAGTTTAGTGGAATAGTATTAGTTCTTCTTTGAAGGTCTGGTAGAATTTTGCACTAAAACCATCTGGCCCTGGGTTTGGTTGGAAGGTTTTTGATGACTATTTTGATTTCCTTAGGGGTTATGGAACTGTTTACAAAGTTTTCCTAATTGTGAATTAACTTTGTTATGTAGTATCTGTCTAGAAAGTTATCCATTTCATCTAAACTTTCTGGTTTTGTAGAGTATAAGCTTTTGTAAAGTACATTTTAAAAACTGGATATTTTCTTTATTTCTATTTCAAATGTTATCCCCTTTCCCAGTTTCTTCCCACCCCCCAAAGCTGTATATCCTATATACTTTCCCCTGCTTCTATAAGGGTGTTCTCCTGTCTACCCACCCACTCCTTCCTCCCCACCATCATTCGTCCATTGTTGGTAGGATTGCAAGCTGATTCAGCCACTCTGGAAATCAGTCTCGTGGTACCTGAGAAAACTGGACACAGCATTACCTTGGGATCCAGCTATACCACTCCTGGAGATATACCCAGATGATGCTCCAACATATAACAAGGACATATGTCCCACTATGTTCATTGCAGCCTTATTTATAAAGGCCAGAAGCTGAAAAAAAAAACAGATGTTCTTCAACAGAGGAATGGATACAGAAAATATGATTTCCTCAGTTTATTTTGTTATGTGTCCTTTTTAATTTCTGATTTTGGTTATTTGGATACTGTCTCCATTCACTTTAGTTAATTAGGTTAAATGTTTAAATATCTTGTTAATTTTCTCAAAGAACCAGCTCTTGGTTTGTTGATTCTTTGTATCATTTTCTTTGTTTTTAACTGGTTGTTTTTAGCCCTGTGCTTGACTACTTCCTATCATTTTTTAAAAGATTTATTTATTTATTTATTTATTTATTTACTTACTTATTTTATGTATATGCATACACTGTCTCTGACTTCAGACACTCCAGAAGAGGAGATAAGATCCCATTTTAAATGGTTGTGAGCCAACATATGGTTGGGAAATGAACTCAGGACCTCTGAAAGGGCAGTCAGTGCTCTTAACCACTGAGCCATCTCTCCAGCCCCTACTTCCTACCATCTATTCCTTTTTTGTGTGTTTGGTGCTTTCTCTACTAGAGCTTTAATGTTTGTTGTTAAGTTACTTGCAAGGAAAGTCTCCAATTTTTTTTTAATTTTTATTAAATACTTTATTTATTTACAATACAGATGTCATCCCCTTTCCCCATTTCCCCTCCCTAGAACCCCCATCCTATAACCCCTCCTCCTTTATGCTTTTATACCATTTTAATTGCATGTGTGTATTAAGGTCAGTTCTAGGTTGAGGGTCTATCAATACAATAGATGAAAATAGTCAAAGAACAAGCAAGATAATAAGCACAAATAGTCAAAGAAAAAACAAGGCATTAATCCCAGTTACATGAACACTCCCATGATCACTGTTTCTAAGGGCTTAGTAGGTTGACCAAAGTGTTTGAGCCTACTTCCCTGTTATAGTTCAAGGTCATTTTCATGTCTGAAGCCTACTTCCTTGTTCTAGCTTAACATTGAGATTCCTGTCTGAAATTACTTCTTTGTTCTAGCCTAATATTTAGATTCCTGCCTGAAATTACTTCTTTGTTCCACCCTAAGATTTAGATTCCTACCTGAAATTACTTCTTTGTTCTAGCCTAATTTCAGATTCCTACCTGAAGCCTACTTCCTTATCCTTGGTCAATGTCATATTCCTGCCACACAGCCCATTTCCTGGTCGTTGGCCCATGTCTCTAATTTCTTTATGAAGGTACTATTGCTCTTAAGTTTCCCCCAACCTTATTTTTTTGTGTGTGTCCCATAAGTTTGGGTATGGTGTGTCTTCATTTTATCAAATTCTATAAAGTTTTTGATTTATTGCTCTATATCTTCCATGACTAAGTTATCATTGAGCAGAGAGTTGTGTAGTTTCCATGAGTATGTAGCCTTTCTGTTGTTTGTGTTGCCATTGAAGTCTAGTTTTCGTTCATAGTGATTTGACAGAATGCATGGGATTATTTCAGTCTTCTTGTATCTGTTGAGGCTTATTTTATGTCAAATTATATGCTCAGTTTGGAGAAGGTTCTATGAGGTGGTGAGACATGTTCTCTTATTTTGGGGGTGAAATATTCTGTAGGTATCTGTTAAATCCATTTTATCATAACTTCTGTTAGTTTCACTGTTTCTCTGTTGAGTTTCTGTTTAAATGATCTGTCCACTGGTGAGAGAGGGGTGTTGAAGTCTTCTACTATTACTGTGTGAGGTTTGATGTGTGTTTTGAGTATTAGTAAAGTTTCTTTTATGAAGTGGATGCCCTTGCATTTGGAGCATAGATGTTCCGAATTCAGACTTCTCTTGGTAGATTTATCCTCTAATGAATATCAAGTGTCCTTCCTCATTTAGTTTAACTTTTGGTTGAAAGCCTATTTTATTGGACATTATAATGGCAACTCCAGCTTTTTTTTTTTGGACCATTTTTTGGGAAAATGTTATCCAGCCTTCAACTTTATGTAGTGTTTGTCTTATGGGGGAGGGGGGTATTGATTTAATTGCAGCTGAAAGCTATTAAAGACAGATGATTGTTAGTTCCTGCTATGTTTTGTTTCTGGAGGTAATAGTATGTATGTTTGCCTTGCTCCACATCCTTGCCAGCATGAGCTGTCCCTTGTCATGTTGATCATAGCCATTCTGACAGTTATAAGGTGGAGTGTCAGAGTAATTTTAATTGCATATCTCTGTTACCTACTGTTGTTCTTCATGTGCTTCTTAGCCATTTTCAATTCCTCTGTTGAGAAAACTCTGTTTAGATCTATACACCTCTTTTGTTCTGGAATATTCAGTTTGTTGCTGTGTACTTACTTGAGTTCTTTATACAATTTTGATATCAGCCTTCTGTTGTATGTGTGGTTGGTTAGGATCCTTTCTCATTCTGTAGACTTTGTTTTTGTCTTACTGACTATCCTTTAACTTAAAAACACTTTTCATTAGGTAGCACTTATTAATTGTTAATCTTAATGCCTTCATAATTGGTGTTCTGTTCAGGAACCAAATTTCTCTTCAATTAGCTTCAGTGTATTTGGTTTTATGTTGAGAGCTTTCATCCACTTGGACTTGAGATTTGTGCAGGGTGACAGATTTGGATATATTTGCATTTTCAACATTCCAACATCAAGTTTGACCAGCACCAAATATTGAAGCTGCTTTCTTTGTTTCATTGTATTACTACTCTGTCTTTTGCAAAAACAAGATGACCGTAGGTGTGTGGATTTACTTTTGGGGATTTGATTTGATTATATTGAACAACTTTTCTGTTTTTATGCCATTACCATACAGCTTTAATTCTATGGCTTTTTATTAGAATTTGGTACCTCAGGATGTTCTTCTACTATAGAGGAGGGTTTTTTGTTTGTTTGTTTGTTCTGATTTGTTTTGGTTTGTTTTGGTTTGTTTTGGTTTTTGATTTTAAGTTCAGTATTGTTATTTCAAAGTCTGTACATAATTATGTTTAAATTTTGAGGGGAGACTGTATTGTTTTAGGTAAGGTGGCCATTTTTACTATGTTTATTCTACTTATCAATGAGCATGGGCAACCTGTCTATCTTCTGGTATCTTTTACAATTTCTTTTTTTAATGACTTTCAGTTTTTATCATATAGGTCTTTCCCTTCTTTAGTTTGAATTTTATCAATATATTTTATAATACAGCTATTGTGAATAGTGTTGTTTCTTTCATTACTTTTTCAGCCTATTTGTCCTTTGTATATAGGAAGCCTACTGAATTTGGGGTTTGTTTGTCCGTTTGTTTGCTTAATCTTGTATCCAGCCTCTTTGCTGAAGTTGTTTATCAACTGTAAGAATTCCCTGGTAAAATTGCTGGGGTCACTTACTATCACTTCACTTAAAAAAATAATACTTTGATTTCTTCCATTTCAAATTTCTTCCCCTTGATCTCCTTTAGTTGTTACTACTTCACCTAGAACTTCAAGCATTATAATACATACAAAGAGAGCAAGTAGACAGCCTTGTTTTGTTCCAGATTTTAGTGTAATTGCTTTGAGTTTCTTTCAAATTTTGATGTTGGTTAAAGACTTGTTGTAAATTGTTTTGTTATACTTAGATATGTCCTCTGTATCTGTTATTTTATTAAAACTCTTATGAAGGGGTTTTGGATTTTGCCAAAGGCTTTTGTAGCATCTAATGTAATGATCATGCAGTTTTTTTCTTTCAGTGAGTTTGTATGATGGATTAGATTGACAGATTTTCTTACACAGATTCAGACCTCCATCTCTGTGGTAAATCCAGCTTGCACATAGTAGCTGATCTTCTTGATGTGTCCTTGAGTTTTGTTTGCTAGTATTTCATTGAATAATTTTGCATTAATGTTTATGAGGGAAATTTGGCTGTAATTATCAATGAATGTTGATGTTTTTGTAATTTGTATATCAGAGAAAGTATGTCATCATAAAATAAAGTCAGCATTGTTTTATTTGTTTTTCTTTTGTGGAATAATTTTTAGAGTATTCCTTTTAGCTCTCCTTCAAATGTCTTATAGAATCATGTGATAAAGCCACATGACTCTGAGGTTTTTGTGAGACTTTCAATTACTGCTCCTATGTCTTTACAACTTATACATCTATCTAGATTATTTGATCTATATTTACCTTTGTTAAATGGTACCTACTGAGAAAATTGTCCATTTCAGTTTTCCAATCTTGTGAAGTACAGGTTCTTGAAGTATGACCTCATGATTCTTTGAATTTCTACATGTTTATCGTAATATTCCATTTTCATTTTTTAATTTTGTTAGTATGATAATTTTCCCTATCTTTTAGCTAGCCTGGTGAATGATTTGTTTGTCTTGGTGATTTTCTCAAAGAACTAACTCTTGCTTTCCTCAATCCTTTGTATTGTTTTCCTTGTTTTTATTTTATTGACTTCATCCCTCAGTTTACTTATTTCTTGGTATCTGCTACACATGGTTGTGATTGTTTTTTGTGTTTTTTGTTTGTTTGTTTGTTTGTTTTGTGTTTAAAACTTTATTTTGTGATGTTAATTTGCTAATACAAGATCTTTCCATTTTTGTGTATGCATAGTGTTGTGAACTTTTCTCTTAGCTTTGCTTTCATTGTTTCCTGTAAATTTTAGTGTGTTCTCACTCTTTTCCTTTGAATTCTAGAATGTCTTTAATTTATTTATTTCTCTTTAACATAGTGGTCACTTAGTAGAGAGTTGTTCAGTTTTCATGAATTTGTAGACTTTTTATTGTTTCACTATTCTATATTGTACACTTTTATAAGATACAGAGTGCTATTTCACTTTTTTTTATCTGTTTATAGTTTATTTGTGAATGAGTATATGATTCACTTTGGGGAAAGTTCTTGTAGGTTTTGAGAAAAAAATATTTGTGTTTGTTTGAATGAAATTTCTCTATATTTCTTTTTTAAATGGTTTTTTTTTTTGCTTTAATCCTTTTTTAGAGTCTGGACTTCATTCTACTCCCAGTCTGCCCCATGACTGTCCTTATGCCATATGCCCTTCCAATGTCCTCACCTACCCCACTCCAATCCTAACAGGCTTCCTCACTCCCTAGGGCCTCAAGTTTCTTGAAGGTTAGCTGCATCTTCTCTCTTCTCTCACTGAGGCCAGATCAGGAAGTCCTCTGCTGCATATGTGTTGAGGACTTCATATCAGCTGGTATATTCTCCCTGGTTTGTGACTCAGTGTCTGAAAAATCTCAGGGGTCCAGGTTAGTTGAGAGTGTTGTTCTTCCATGGGGCTTTTCTCCTCCCCAGCTTCTTCCAACTTTTTGCTAGTCCAACCACAGTGTAACCAGGTTCCATCAATTGGTTGAGTGATAGCACCTGCATCTGACTCTTTCGGTTGCTTGTTGGGCATCTCAGAAGGCAGCCATGCTAGGGTCTTGATTCAAGCACGCTGCAGCATCAGTAACAGTGTCAGGGTTCCAGGCTTGAAACACAATTTGGTTTTGTCACTGGACCTCCTTTGTCTCATGCTCTTCTCCATTTTTGTTCCAACAGTTCCTGCAAACAAGAACAATTCTGGGTCAGAGCTTTTGGCTGTGGGATGGCAACCCCATCCCTCCATTTGATGTCCTGTTCCTCCACTAGAGATGGACTCAACAAGTTCTCCCTCCCCACTGCAAAGAACTTAATCCAATGTCCCTCCCTTTGAATCCTGAGACTCACCTACCAGGTGTCTGGAACATTCCGGAGGTTTTCTCACCTCCTGCCTCCCAAGGTTGTTTGTTTCCATTCTTTCAGCTAGTCCTCAGGGCTTTAGTTTTATGCCCCCAATACTTGATCATGTTCCCCCTTTCCCCTCTCTGTCCCCTCTCCCACCAAGGTCCTTCCCTCCCTGTGCCCCCTGTGACTGCTTTCTTCCCCCTCCCATGTAGGATTGAGGCATCATCACTTGGGTCCTTTGGCTTGTTATCCTTTTGAGTCCTGTGGGTTGTATCCTGGGTATTCTGTAATTTTTTGGATAATTTCCACTTGCATGTCCTTTTGGGTCTGAGTTACCTCAATCAGGATGATATTTTCTAGTTACATTCATTTGCCTGCAAAATTCTTATTCTTAATACCTGAGTAGTATTCCGTTGTGTAAATGAATCACATTTTGTGTATGAATTCTTCCATTTTGGGACATCTAAGTTGTTTCCAGCTTCTGGCTATCACAAATAAGGCTACTATGAACATAGTGGAACATATGCCCCTTTGGCATGGTAAGGCATCTTTTGGGTACATGCCTAAAAGTTGTATAGCTAGGTCTTCAGGTAGATCTATTTCCAATTTTCTGAGGAATCACCAGATTGATTTCCAGAGTGGTTGTACCAGTTTGCAATCCCACCAGCCTGGAAACAAAGAGGAGTGTTCCTCTTTCTCCACATCCTCTTTAGCACATACTGTCATCTGAGTTTTTGATCTTAGCCATGTATATTTCTGTTAGTTTCATTTGCTTACAAATATCTTGTTGACTACTTTATTTGTCGATTAAATTTTTGTTTGGTTGAATAGTCCATTGGTGAAAAGGAGTATAAAAGTCTACTAATATTATTGTATGTATTTTGATATGTGCTTTAAGCTTTAGTGATATTTCTTTTAAAATGTGAGTGCCCTTTTATTTGGAGCATACATGTTCAGAATTGAGACATCATCATCTTGATGGATTTTTTCCTTCAATGTGAATGTTATTCGTTATCTCTCTTGATTAATATTGATTGTAATTCTATTTTGTTAAATATCAAAATGCTTATAACAGCGTACTTCTTGGGTCCATTCGATTAGACAATATTTTTTCAACCCTTTCCTTTTCAGTAATGTCAATCTTTGTTGCTGAGTTGATTTTTTTTCAGTGTAGCAGAAGGGTAGATCCTATTTTTATATCTACTGTTAGACTGCTTATTTTTATTAAGGAATTGAATCCATGGATATTGATAGCTATCAAAGACCAATGATTGTTAATTTCTTTTATTTTGGTGGTGGTAGTAGTGTGTGTGTGTGTGTGTGTGTGTGTGTTTCTTTTATTTTTGCTTATGTGACATTACTAATTGTCTGTGTTTTCATTCGTATAGTTAAATTCCTAGTATTGGAGTTTTCTTTTTGTTTCTTCTATAAGATTGGTTTGTGAAAAGTTATTGTTTTGTGTTATTAAAAATTGATTTTATTGTGAAACATCTTAGTTCCTCCATCTATGGTCATTGAAAGTATTGATGGATACACTATTCTGGTTTTTAATCTGTGGTCTCTTGAGTCTTGGGGATATCTGTTCAGGCCCCTCTAGTTTTTAGCCTTTCTATTAAAAAGTCAGGCCTTATTCTAACTTGTCTGCCTTTATATGTTACTTGCTGTTTTTTTTCTTGCAGCTTTTTAATAATTCTTTATTTCTAAATATTTAATGTTTTAATATTATTATTACAAGTGTACTTCCTTTACTCTTACCATCTTTTCTGTTATGTAAGCTTCTTGTACTATTATAAGTGTTTTTTCCCTTACATTAGAAAATTATTGTTCTATGGTTTTGCAGAAGTATTTTGTGGGTCTTCAAGCTGAGAATCTTATTCCACTTGTATGATTCTGAAGTTTGGTCTTCTCATTATTACATAGTTTCCTAGATGCTGTATGTCATAAACATGTTAAGTTTAACATTTTATTTGATTGATGTGTCTATTTCTTCCATGGTTTCTTCAACACCTGAGATTCTGTCTTCCATCACTTGTATCCTGTTGGTGATGCATTGTGTTCCTGTTCATGTACCTAGTATTTTTTTAAATTATTTTCATTTTTCCAAGTTTGTGTTTAATTTATGGCTGCTACTTTGATTTTCAGGTCTTGAATAGTTTTATTCATTTCCTACAACTGTTTTTCTCGTTGTTGGTTGTTTGATGGATTTATTCATATCCTTCAATTGTCTATGTTTTCCTGAATTTCCTTATGGGATTTATTCATTCCTCCTTATGCACCACAATAATCTTCATAAAGTTGCTTTCAAGGTCTTTTCCTTTTTCTTTTGTTGTATTGGAGTATACAGGGCTTGCTGTATGTAGTAGGGTATCTGAGTCTTATTATTATGCTTTGACAGTTTTTTTTTATTGTGTTCGAATTTTGGCATCTAGATTTCTAGATTTATGGTAATTAAAGGTTTCAGTACCAGTTTCCAAATTTGCCTTTGCTTGTTTTGGCTTTTTTCTGTTTCTTTGTTTGATTGTTTGGTTGGTTGGTTGGTTGGTTGGTTGCTTGGTTTCTGTTTATTCTCTCATCTTCTGCTCTGTGTGGGCTGGCTTTTCCCATTAAGTGTGAATCCTGGTATCAAAAACAGTCTCTGCCCCACTTGGAGACTTAGGAATGGCTCATGGACAGAAGCAAGACTGTTGATAAAGTAGAGAAATGCTGAGTTAATGAGGGGTTGGCAAGCAGTCAGACTATCTAAATTGTTCACAGTCTTTATAGTCTCTGATAGAGTGGGAAGTCTCTTCCCCAGTAGGGGTCTCTGATTGTGGTGGACAGGTTGGTCTTTTTAGTAGTGGGAATTTCTGTTCCAGATGGGGACTGAGATATCACCAAGGAGATTATAGCAAATTGGAGATACATTGAGGAGCCACTGAGAGAGTATAGTATTTTAATGGCCTGGCAATCTACCTGGATTTCTCCCAGTCATTTTGTTCCCTGGTAGTGTGGGGAGTCTCTGCCCATGTTGGAAGCTGGAGTACAAGTAGGAGGACGCCGAACAGGATACGTTGGAAGGATACCTACATAGTGAGAGTGGAAATGCTTTTGTGGTGGGCAGCCTTCCTGGGCTTCTGCCAGTAGCTGAGATCTAGTTGAGCTAGAAGTCTTCACCCCAGGCTGGTCTCTGGTAGAGCAATAAAATCCCCACCCTACTTGAGCATTGGATTATAGTAACTATAAAAACCAGCCTCTGGGTTTTTTGTGTGCAGATTCAAAAGTAATGTGGAGCTTGATGGGCTATAAGCCTACCTGTACTTCTCACAGTCTCCTTTGTCTCTGATTTCTGATAGAACAGGGAGTCTTTGCACCCATCAAAGGCTGAGCACCTTCCACTGTGTGGAGTTTCTAGTACAGGAAAGAGTCTTTGCCACAGGAGGTCCCAATCTCAGTTGGGGGCAAAGATATGGTGATTGGGAGGGTGGTATACTGAGTAGAATTAGAACAGGAATTGAGAATGCAAGCGGTTGATCACAGGGACACTTTCTGGACTTTTAGAAGACTTGTTGCTCTCTGGAAGAGTAAAGGGTCAATGAACCTTTTGGAGGGTGGGGCATAGTACATAGGAATGCAAGGGACTTGGGATAGGGTTGGCAGACTCTGATATAGTGAGAAAATGTGCACGTTTGGAAGGAGGGCAGCCCACATGAATTTCTTACAGTCTTTAATTTCTCTAGAAGAGTGGGGTATCTCTGCTCCAGGCTGGTCTCTGGCAGTACAAAGAGTCTCAACACAGTTTGCAGCTGAGTTATGGCAACTAGGCAGGTAGAATACTGAGTATATAAAAGGCAGATGTTGAGGTGCAGAGTTTGTCAGGCAGGCAACCTGCTAGGATTCCTACAAGATTTTTTAGTCCCAGAGCACACTCTCATCATCTTCTGCTTTTTCTTTATCATCATCATTCAATCTCCATCCTGTTCATGATCATCAATATCACATCCATTTCCATACTATTATCACATCAAAATTAGCCTAATCATCTTTCTATTCACTATTATCATCATTGTCACCATCATTACTACCATCAACATTGTTACTGTGGTTACCACAATCATAAATACACCTTTTATCATACTGATTTCCACCAGAATCGCCATAATTATCATGGTTATCATCATATGAATTACGACATTCTCACCACCAGTGCCATCTATAATAATATTTCAGTGTTAACACTAAAATAATTATCATGATTGCCATACTTATTGCCATCATCAGTATCACTAGCATCATTATTTACAATCACCATCATTAACATCTCCTCACTACCAATTTTGCCAGTCATACGACCTAATCATCATATTCATCTTTACCAGCTGCTCCATGACTACTAGTATTATTTTCATTATTATCACTGTTCTCATGATTATCATTATGAACATCATGACAGACCTTCTTTAATTACCTTCATTACAATCACTATTAACAAACTCAGCAGTATTATAATCATGCACTTACAATATTATCAGCATTTTTATTATCATTTGTACCACTATCACCACTAACACCATCATATTCTTATGGTGTTTATTATAGATACATTTTATAATTGAGGAACTTAAATTTAAATAAAATTAAGAAGTACAAATATGGTCAAATATATACAGAATAGCAATGAGATTGAAAGAGAGTAACAGTTTACATTTGCATCTTTTGGATCTCATGTTAGGTACATTTTCTTTTTTTTGAACCAAGTTCAGTTGTGACCATATTTCTAATGGGTTCTTCCAGGTACGAATGGAATATAAGAAGTGGTTTCAAAGACTGCAGAAAGAAGTTGAAAACGAAAGCACTGAAGTGTCTCATTCTACTACTCACACAAAAATGGTAAGTTCAACCTTCCAGGAAAGATTTATATGACCTGATCTAGTTTCACATGCAAACATAAATTTCCTCTTTGTTCCTTGATAAAGAAATTAAAAATCTGGCCTACAGTGCACAGCAAAATAGCTTTCTTCATTCCTTAATTTCTTCTTTCCTTCCTTCCTTCTTACTGAATTCTTGATTCAAACTTCTCTCTCTACCCTACTCATATCTCTCTTGAAAATATCTTTCTTTCCATATTTCTCTAATCTACCATTCTCTTTCTATCTATCTATTTTTGCGTATTAATTGTCAAGAATGGCTATATATTTCCTTCAGAAGCCTCAAGACAGTACTCATTAAACATAACCAACAGAAAAATTCTGTTAGATACCACAGGATGCATTAGCCCCTGGTAATATCAGTGACACCACTGAATTTTGCAGTGGAGTTAAGAACTTGGATACTTGCCTTTTTACCTTGGCACTTTACAACCTATTTTCTTTGAGAAGACCCATTACTTGTCTTCATTTTCCTTAACAAGGTATGAACCATCCACTGCTATGCTCTTCACTGCCCATCAGGACATGGACCTTGTATTTTCAAAGACTTTTCTACCTATTATTACTCTCTCATGTGACCATCTCAGTTACTGAAGCTGCAGGAGTTTTTCTATAGACTCTATAAATCAAGATTTTCCCAAATATCATAGTCTTCTAATATATTTTGTCCATAAAGATAGGATCCTTCTCAAGATAGTTCCTGCTTTTAGCTCACTGGGGTTTTGAGGAGCCATTGAATTGAGTTATTACCTTTTGCTAGCTAACTTTTCTTTTAGGAATATCCACTTTCAAACCCACCATATCTAAAGGCACTAAAAACAGTAGAATTATGGGTTGGGGAAAGAGTACATTTAGTAGAGTGTCTATCTTGTAATCAAAATCTCAGTGTTGATCCCTGAAATTTACACAAGACCAAAACAGGCATGCTGGAGCATCTGTGTAATCTCAACCTGAGAAGATAGAGATGAATGATCCTTTGAGCTCTGTGTACAACTGGTTTAGATGAATAGGTGAGCCACTGACCAATTAAAGATGCTGTTAAAAATAATCAATGGTATCTGGTGAAATGATGCAAGGGTCTGTTCTCTGGTCTCCATATGTGTGTCTGTGTACACATGCACTAACATAAACATCTGAGTGCTGTCACTTAAAATTGAATCCCTTTAGCTACTTTTATGTAGTTATTCATTAGTTTACACCATTTTCTCTAGCTTGCCTTAGGCTTGTACTACCTAGTTACCAAGAAGTTTATTTTCAAGGAACTATAATGAACTGCCATGAGTATTACACAGAAATTAAAAACTTCAAAGTAGTACATGATAAAATGACCCCTGGCCATTTTATAGAACTATTACTAGAATGAGCAATTTAGTAGATACATATCCTGACAAAGTATTTAATTTGATATTCAATATTTTACTCAATTATTTTACAAACCTAATTTTTTTATTTGAGAACTCTTACTTTAAGTCAGCCCTCTGACTCCACAAAATGAATCTCCAGGGGACTTTATCAATGTCCATGTTTCAAAATATGTCACAAAACTGTATAATATTTCTTTTAATGTGTATGGTGGTTGCCTTTTTAAAGATTTTTGTTAAATCATTAGCCAATAATTTCAGACTTTTAAGGTAGGTAATCCAAAAACAAGCCTAGGTCACAAGTGGCATGATAAACATTTTCCCCTACTGAGCAATCCCCCCATGACCAAAATAATTTATTTTTAAAATTTGTTTTATTGTTTGTGAATTTCATTCATACACATAATGTATCCTGATCAAATCCAATTTTCTAAATCCATTTTCCATATTTTATACCAATTTTATTTCCAAACTATAAGTTTTTATTTTAAATTTCCACTGTTCTATTTAATGAGGACTGAATGTACCTGGATGTAATATTTTACACTAGATCACTGATACACTCTTAGAAGCCACATGCTCAAGAACAAAAACTGACAATTACATCATCCCAAATTGCACCTCATATAGGGGTGAAACTCCATGATCCAATGGCACATACATTTGGACAATTTGGCTTGATCTTTAGTGGGTCTTGTGTATGCAGTCACAGTTACTTTGAGTCCATATATGCAGCAACATTGTCATATCTGGCAAATGGTTACTGCTTGAGCCTTCTCCTACATAGGCACCCAGTATCTACTTGATCATTTTCAATGATTACTTCTAAATTTTGAGGTCATGAGTTTTGTTATATGTATCTCCAAAGATTCTTATTCGTTATGTTCTGACCCATTGTTAATCTGTATATTAACTGCCATATACTATAAAAAGAAACAGGTCTAATGATGGTAGAGGACTAAAATAATCTTTGGTATAAAGGTACCAACATAAACTTTATTACTATGTCCACTTAACATAATGATACTATTGCATGTCCCTAGGATCTAAAACCTAGCCTGCTAAATATTCTTCGCCCATTTAATGATACCAGGCATAATTTTCCTCTTGTAGTGACCTTTAAATTCAATAAGAAAGTGGGCTTCAAATGTAACCAGAAAATTAGGTTAATTGCTCCTCTAGCATTTGTATATCAGTGGTTATAACTTCCTCAGCCAATCATTATTTTAGACTTGAGCTTTGTTCAGGGTGATAAATATGGCTCTATTTGCATTCTTCTACATCCAGACACTCAGTTATACCCACACCATCTATTTAACATACTTTCATTTTCCACTCATGGTTTTGACTTCGATGTCAAAGATCAAGTGTGTTTATTTCTGGGTCTTGGATTTCATTCCATTCATCAATCTGTCTTTCTGTATACTAATACCATGATGTTATTTTTTCACTATTGCTCTCTACTAGAGCTTGAGGTCAGGGATAATGATTTCCAAAGAAATACTTTTATTGTTCATTATTGATCTTGCTACTCTGTTTTCTTTTGTTTGTTAGTTTGGTTGGTTGGTTGGTTGGTTTTTGTTTTGGTTTGGTTTGGTTTGGTTTTTGTTTTTCTACATGGAGCTGAGAGTTGCGTTTACCATGTGTGTAGAGTATGGTTTTGTAATTTTGATGAGAATTGCATTAAATCTGTTTGCTGCTTTTGTGATAGCCATTTTCACTGTTAATCCTAGTGATCCATGAGCTTGGGATATCTTTCAATTTTCTGAGATCTTTTCTGATATCTTTCTTCAGGGACTTGAAGCTCTTCTTGTATAGATCTTTCACTTGCTTGGTTAGAGTTACACCAAAATATTTTAAATTATCTGTGGCTATTGGGAAGTGTGTTGTTTCCTTAATTTCTTTATCAGTCCATTTATCATTTGTATAAAAGAAGGCTACAAATTTGTTTGAGTTGAATTTATATCCAGTCACTTTTCGGAAGTTGTTTATCAGCTGTAGGAGTTCTCTGGTAGATACTATCTTATCATCTGTGAATACTGATACTGTAACTTCTTCCTTTCAAATTTATAAACACTTGATCTCCATTACCTTCTTCCTCTTCCTGGAAATTCAAGTACTGTATTAAATACATAAGGAGAGAGTAGGCAGTTCTTGTTCCTTATTTTAGTGGGATTGCTTCAAGTTTCTTTTCATTTAACTTGATGTTGTCTGTTGGGTTTTATTGTTGTTGTTGCTTTTATTATGTTTAAATATATACCATAAATTTTTGATATCTTCAAGACTTTTAATATGAAAGGATGTTGAAATTTTGTCAAATGAGTTTTCAGCATCTAATGTGATGATTAGGGGTTTTTGCTTTTTTCTTTGAGTTTGTTTACGTAGTGTATTGTGTACATGGATTTTTGCATGTTGAACCATCGTTGCATTCTTGGGATTATGCCTACTTGACAACGGTGAATGATGTTTTTATTTTGTTCTTTCTTTTTGTTTGTTTGCTAGAATTTTATTGACTATTTTAAAATAAATGTTCATAAGAGAAAATTGTCTGAAATGATATTTTTTGGTTGGGTCTTTCTGTGGTGTAGATACAAGAGTAACTGTGCCTTCTTAGAATGAATTAGGTAGTATTTCTTCTGTTTGTATTTTATGGAATATTTTGAGGAGTGCTGGTATTAGCTCTGCTTTCAAAGTCTGATATAAAACAGTCTAGCCCTGGCTTTTTCTGGAAAAAATATTTTTAGTGACTGCTTCTATTTCCTTAGAGGTATAGGAGTCTTGAGATAGTTTACATGATATTGATTTATCTTTGGTAAGTGGCATCTGACTAGAAAACCAACCATTTTTGTCTAGATATCCCAGTTATATCAGGTGTAGCCTTTTGTAGTAACATAAGATGATTTTTAGAATGTCATCAATTTCTGTTGTTAGGTCACCAGTTTCCTTCATGATTTTGCTAATTTGAGTGCTCTTTCTGTGCCTTGTAGTTAATTTGGCTAAGGCTTGTTTTTGTCAAAGAAACAGTTTTTGGTTTTGTTGATTCTTTTTATTGCTATCATTTGTTTTATCAAATTGGTTGATTGCAGCCATGAGTTTAATTATTTCCTGACATTTACTACTCCTGTTTTGTCTGCTTCTTTCTTCTTTGTTCTAGAGCTTTTAGGTGTACCCATAAGTTGCTATCATAGAGTGTTTTCAATTTCTTTATGAAGGCACTTAGTACTAGCTATTTCCCTCTTGACACTGTTTTCATTTTCTCCCATAAATTTGGATATTCTGTGCCTTCATTTTCATTGAGTTCTATAAAGTCCAACATTTCTTTATTTCTTTCCTGACCAAGTTATTATTGAGTATAAATTTGTTGTTTCCATGAGTATGTAGACTTTCTGTTTTTTTGTTTGTTTGTTTTGGATTGTTTGTTTTATTGAAGTCAAGACTTAATCTGTGGTGATCTGAGAGAATGCAAGGGATTATTTCAGTCATCTTTTATCTGTTTAACCTTATTTTGTGTCCAATTATATGCCAGTTTTGGAGAAGGTTCTATGAGGTGCTGGAAGAAGATGTATTCTATTGTTTTGGGGTGAAATGTTCTATAGATATCAGTTAAATATTTTTGGTTCATAAATTTTGTTAGTTTTACTATATCTCTCTTTAGTTACTGTTTTAATGACTTGTTCATTGGTGAAAGTGGGGCATTGTTGTTACTATTGTGTGCATTTCATTATGTTTTGAACTGTAGTAAAGTTTCTTTTATGAATGTTGTTCTTGCATTTGGCATACAATGTTCAGATTTGACACTTCATCTTTGTGGATTTTTCTTTTGATTAGTCTTAACTGTTCTTTTATATCTAGCTTGATTAATTTTGGTTGAAAGTATATTTTACTTTATATCAGTATTGCCACTCTAGCTTGTGTCTTGGGACCTTGAGCTTGGAAAATTTTTTTCAACCCTTTACTCTGAAGTAGTATCTGAAATTGTTGCTGAAATATTTTGTTATATGGAACAGAATGTTGGGTCATATTCATGTATCCAGTCTGTTATCTGTGTCCTTTGAGGAACTGAGTCCATTCTTGTTGATAGAAATTAATGACCAATCATTGATATTACTTGGTATTTTGTTTTTAAAGATGATTGTGCGTGTGTGTGTGTGTGTGTTTGCATGTGTGCATGTATGTGCACACAAATTTGTGTTTCTCTTCTTTTGGGTTTATTGTTGGGTGATTAATTTCTTGTATTTTCTTGGTTGTTGCTATCCTTGTTTTGTGAGAATTTTCCTTCTAGTATCCTCCGTAGGGATGGATTAGTACAAAGATATTGTTTAAATTTAGTTTTGTCATAGAATATATAGGTTTCTCCATCTACGATGATTGAGAGTTTTGCTGGATATAGTAGTCTGCATTAGTATTTATGTTCTCTTAGGGTTTGCATGCCATCTGTTTAAGACTTGGCTTTCAGAGTCTTTGTTGAGAAGTTGGGGATAATTCTGATAGGTCTTCTTTTATGTGTTACTTGGACTTTTTCCCTTATAGCTTTTGATATTCTTTTTTTCTTCTGTATATTTCATGTTTTGATTATTATGTGGTGGGAGGATTTTCATTTCTTCTCCAAACTATTTTCTGTTCTATAGGCTTGCTAAACATTTATGGCCATCTATTTCTTAAGTTAGGGAAGTTTTCTTCTATGATTTTGTTGAAGATGTTTTCTGGCCCTTTCAACTTGTAATATTCACCTTCTTGTATTCCTATTATTCTTAGGTTTGGCCTTTCCATTGTTCTCCAAATTTCCTGGATGTTTTGGATTAGAAAATTTTTACTCTTTGTATTTCTTCTACAGTATTTTCTACACCTGTTCTCTTTCCTTCATTTTCCAGCTCAAAGGTTGCTTCCGTTTGTGATATCTTTTTAAATTCTATATTCATTTTTTTGGTCTTGAATTGTTGTGTTCATTTTTTTCACCTGTTTGGCTGTATTTACTTGTATTTCCTTATGGGATTTATTTGGTTCCACTTAAAGACTTCTATCCATTTCCCTGTGTTTTACTGTATCTCTCTAAGGGAATTATTTATACCCTCCATAAAGGACTCTATCATCTTCATGAGATGAAATTGTAGGTCATAATCTTGGTCTTCTTGTGTGTTAGAGTATCCAGGGTTTGCTGTGGTAGGAGAAATGGGTTCTGATAGTGCCAAATTATGTTTTCTTTTGTTGCTTATGTTCTTGCATATGGCTTTTGCCATCTCATTATTTCTGGTCTTAACTATCCTCCATGACTCAGATGGGAACAGGCCACCATAGAAACAAGTTTAGCTGTGTGTCTTTGGATTGAGAAGGCTTCAGGGAGGTAGATATTCTTTCTCTGGTTAGAACAGACCTCCAGTGCTTCTGCTTAGAGCATGTTGTCTTTATCCCTGGTTAGATCAGTCCTCCTGAGAGACAAGCAAAGCTTTGGGGTAGGAAAGCAGATATGCTGATCTGCCATAAGTGCAGGTGGAGGTACAAACTAGAAGGTTGGTGGGGCTCTGGCAGCACAGGACAGATCCCATGTCTGCTATGTTCTAGAGGATTCCCAGTTGCCATGGATATTGTAGCAGGGATCTCTTCTCTGTACCTGGTTAGGGGAGAGATCCTAGGAGGCAGGACACATCTAATGTTATAATATGTTTTCTGGCCTTGAATATGTTATTTTGGTGGATTACAGTCGCTGACTTATGTATGTTGAATTATATCTTGGATGCATCCAAAAGTATTATGATAGATAATGTTTTACTGTTTATAACTGAATTTGTTTTTCAAGTGATTCATTAATAATTACTGCATATATCTTCATCAGGCAAATGAACATATTAAATTTAGGGAAGAATCATCTGTTTTTGATCAAATATCACTTGATTGATAACTTCACACAGACAATAATTTCTAACAGTACTAAAATCCATTTGCATTATTCTTTGCTTATCTGATGTTCTTGTGCAATTCCATTTAAATGTCCATGCTTCTTTCCCAAAATATATTTAAAATTATATTACCTACTTTATCATGTAGGTAATATAATTTAACATGTAGGTAATATAATATAACACCACATGTGTCTACTGTCCACAAAGGCCAGAATATGTTATATCCCCAGAGACTAGAGCTGCTAATATTCAAGCCCAACATATGTGGGCTAAGAGATAAACCCAGGTGTTCTAGGAGGGCAGCCAGTACTCTTAATCACTGAGGGATCTCTTCTACCACTGAATTTCTTAACACAAATATACTGCCTATTAATATTTTGTCTATTTCAGTAACAGCACTAGGCACTAGGAATGTGACCATGTGCGAGAATATTGGTTTTAACATAATGTTCTTACAGCTAAACAAATATTAGACAGTGATGCATTTATTTAGATAAAATACTCTAGATTCTATGACAGAACTGAAACTTAGACCCCCTTGTGGTTACAAAAAATATATTAAATCAACAAAAAACTCTTTGCTACTATGTAAAGGCATCAAAAGTTTTTTATCTCAAGCAATTAAATTGTTGGCTATGACTGTGTAATTTGAAATTTAAAATGTTAAGAATATAGTCTGTGCAATTCTCTTGTACAACTATTTTACCTTGCTGCAAGGATTATAAACAGAGGGGGATATATATTGTCAATATGTATGTTCTTTCCTGTACCATTGGAAGTTGATTTTCTGTTCAGTGGCTGCAATCAAGACAGCAGGAATATTTCCTTTCTTGAAGAGCTCTCCTGACTTGTGAACAACAACTTTCACTGCATAAAGAAATGAATCTGTCTGTCTGTCTGCCTGTCTGTCTGTCTCCTTATGTGTATATATATATATATATACACATATGATGTGTGTGTGTATATATATACACATACACACACACACTCACACACACACACACACACGGACACAAAAAGTATAAGTAGAATAAAGATACATTTATACATATTAATAATTCCTAAAATGTCTAAAATTTATGAAAGTTTTGAATATTAAATGTAATTTTATAACCCCTATCCATTTAATTGATAAGAAAATAAATTTACATATATGTATACATATATAGGTGTGTGTGTGTGTGTGTATTAAAAATTGTGTGTGGTGTTGAATAATGTGATAATTCTTGGCTATGATAAATTTATGAAGAAAATATTGGAATGTTTAGAGTTACTGTGTAAATATCTCTTACAGTTATCTTTTAATTTATATAGAAGTAAAGGATCTTCCAAAGATTTTGATATTTATTAAGTTTGGTAAACATATAGTGAGGTTACACTCATTAACCTAACTAATTTGCTCCACTGTAGTTTGTCAGTTATATATATTTTTATTATGGTATGCATCAAAAAGAGATGTATAAGTTTTAGTAGGCATAATAGCTGATAAAAGAAAAAGATCTAAATTATAATAAATTCACATTTTCTTAACTCCATGCTAAAAAAGGAACAAACAGTATATATGTATGTATGTATGTATGTATGTATGTATATGCATATATATATATATATAAAGTTATCTTAGTATCTTAGTGACACTGTAAACCATTCATAGGCATGTCCTTCCATGGGGGCTTTATTGGGTTTTCTACAATTTTAATTTCTTGATTGTATGTCTTCTTGTTGAATAATATCTTGTAGAAAGAAAGACAGCAACCATTTGAAGGAACCTGTTGATGGATAATTTTTAGTGATTTGCATGAAGTCTTAGATATTTGGTAATAAAAATATATACCCCAAAAGCTTTCAAGGAAAAATGTCTTCTTGGTTTTTTGTAAGGATGACTCTCTTTACAAAATGTTTAAAACCAGAAATTGCACTATAAAGTTGATTAAACATGAGAATCCCATGAAATGAGTCAATAATGAAATTCTTCCTATCAGTAATGACTTTGAATTGTGAATTGATGACCCAGACTCTCCTTTGGAGTAGATGTTCCTATCTTCTAAAGAATTTATGTCACCATAAATTATAACTTTTCCTGGATTTGTCACAATCAGGCTTAAATACCATTGCATCTCCTGTACAAAATGAGATAACTTCAACAAAGACTAAACAGACTCTGTTTCTTTCCATCTCAGGTATTAAGTCTGAGACAAAGTGAATACATTTATCATCATCTAAAGTGAATTATTTTGCTCATTTCCATCCAACATGCACAAAAATGAAATCATGCCTAAGACCAGAGTGGTGTCTTTAGTGAGCATCTGATAAAATTATGGAAATATCACAGTCATAAATACTGGGTTCAAAGACCCAAATGTAAGCTAAAGAAAAGAGAACCAGAAGTGCCATGATAGAGGTGGTTCCAGAAATTGTCGACTTATTCAGTATGAAACTATAGCCTAAATTTATTCAAGGTTAAATTTCTATTTAATGTCAACTCCAACAAACTGAACCCCTTCTAGAAAATGAGTTGAAATTCTCACTTCTACCATACTCATGTGTGTTATGCCACTCATGTATATTTCATACAAAAAAGTATTTATGAACAAATCTGAGAGAATATAGCCTTAAAGACCATTCATTTGTTGTCATTGTTGTTTTGCTGTTGCTATTGTTGTATGTTGTTGGGATTTTTTGTTTTTTGTTTTGTTTTGTTTTTAGATACAGTGTGTTTCTGTGTCTCTGTACAGTGATGGCTGTCCTGAATCTTACTATGTAGAACATGTTGGCCTAAAAATCAGAATGATATACCTGCAACTGCCTCCTGAGTGCTGGTGTGTGCCACCACTGGTATGACCATACATTTTATAAGATTGATTGATTGATTATTTGATGGTGTGTGTGTTTCTAAGTGTGTGTGTTTTCATGTATGTGTTTACTCCCATGATTGTAAAGATATATGTATGTATGTGGGTATCTGAAGACTGGAAGAAGGGATTACACAACAGGCAGGCAATGGGCAGGGCCACACATGGCTATCCTGACCACACTCATGTCTGCCCTAAGGATGGCTCACCTACAACGTTCATATTCAAAGTCAGCTCTACTGTGCTGTCCAGGTGAAGATCTCAAAGTTTTTTGTAATTCCAAAGTCTATAGGCAGCCAAGGGATTTATTTGGATTAATTGTGATTTTGAATGCTTGTTTGACTTTTATCAATCATATTTTATTTTAGCTTCAGTATACAATTTTATTATTATGTATTTTGTATTATTATCTAGTTTTAAATTATTATTATTATTATTATTATTATTATTATATTGTGTATTTGTAGTATTATATATTCATATATGTGCCCATGAGTGTATTCATGAGGAGGCTAGAATTAAACATTAGGTATTTTGCTTTCTTATTCTGCACTTCATTGTCTTGACACAGGGCCTTTCTCTGAACCTGGAAAATTTCTGCCAAACAGGAAGCCTCCATGCTCCTTCTGACTCCATTCCTCAGAGTAAGGAAGTTGCAAATGTATACTTAACCACACCCAGATTTCACCTGGGTGTTGCGGATCTGAACTCAGGTACTTGTGCTTACTGGAGCAGAGTTGATAGTGACTGAATTAATTCCTTCCCCAAGCCTCTTGTAGTTCATTTTCACTTGTATTGTGCCACACACATGAAACCATATTGTCAGTCTGGTAAAACAACATCTGTTGCACATTCCATGATCATTTAATTTTATCTCTACTTGAAAACATAAGCTTTCTATTTATATAATTTTATATTTCTCTTTCTTGCTTTTATATGTAGCTTCAGTTGCCTTTATATGTAGTTTTATATATAGCTTCAATTGTTCCAGATCTCTGTTTTCTCTTCAATTAACCTTTGTTGTTATTCACTTCCTGCACAGTGTATACCACCTGGATATTTTTTAATTTTGAGGTTACAATATAGTTACATAATTTTTTTCCTTTCTTTCCTACAAACATTCTGTATACTTTCTTCCTGGCATCTATTTTCATTCATTGGTTGTGCATGAATATATATTTTGTGCAATATATATATATATTCTTACATTCATAAAAACAATCTCCTTAATCTAAGTAATTTTTCTTCTTTCTTCTATGTATGTATTCAGGACAGGGACAATAATAGACATGGTAACATGAGCAGGAGAAAGCCCACAGGACCTCAGCCTTATACAAAGAATTAGAGGCAACTGAGGAATGCTGAGTGGAAGGAATAGTCTTACCCAGGGGAGAGCACATTAATTGGTTTTCTAATTCAAAATGTGCAGTCCTCAAACTGTTAAGATATAAATGCCTATATTCACCTTAGAGAGTATCAACCTTGATAGTCCTGAAAAAAAAAACACACCTTTATGGGAACATCATGTTTATTCTGTGTTCTGAATATGATCTTTTGAATTTCTGAGGGCTGATAAGTTTAATTATACTATTTTACATTCAGTGTGTTTTGCTTTTCTGTAGTGAACAATGCTCTATTTCCCTGTATTTGTCATCTTTGATTGTTATCTTTTCCTAGCAATACTTTACTCAACAGGAACCTAGAGCCTTGGCTTATTACCTTTTCTTCCATAATAGAACTTCATTGTCTTCCAGGATTAAATATGATCACTATTTCCCGTATGCATGTATCAAATGTCATGATGAAGCATATTACTGTGTATAATTAATAACTGCCAATAAAGTCCAAGAGAAAAAGAAATATTACTGTTAATCTGTATTCTTTAACTCACTAAATATTCTTGAATTTAAAAAATATTGAATTATGAAACTCTATAAACTTCTATTTGTATTCAAGAAATCAGAATGGGGCCTGAAATTTGTGGTAATTTTATCACATACCTGTGAAATTATAAAAGGAATCTATAGGTACCTATTACAGAAACAGAATGTCTAAGCCTGATCTTTGAGGACTCCGGTCTTTTTAGAAGCTTCTATGGCTGCAGTGGTACTTGAGAAGCTTGAAGCATATTGTTTCAGGGAATTTATTTAATCATTGAATTTATCATAAATATTGAAAACTTCTAGCTCCTAAATACATACTATTATATTCTGTGATTCACACATTTTAAAACTACAAACTATCTTAGAAGATGAGCAAGCATCTGAAATCCTAGGGAAGATATTGTGGGGTGATGGCTCAGTAGGAAGAATTATAGGCACAATTGATAACTAACTAAGCAATATCAATCTAAATGTTCAAACAGGCATGACTCAGAACAAAAGGCTTCTGGGTTTTTTTTTATATTTGAGGAGAATTTCACACAAATATATAAGGTACTTTGAACAGTGCTGCCTTCTTCCTTCTATTAGTTTTCCTGCCACATCACCCTCAATACTTCATGTCTTACTCTTTAAAAGACAGATCAATTGTGCTAATCATATGTACAAGTAAACAGTGATATTCACTGAATCAGGAAATCTACCCAAAGACATACCCCAATGAAAATGACTCTCATGCTGGCAGCATATCACCATTTCTCCTTCCCTACAGACTAGGGAAACATCGTAGACAAGGAAATGGAAAGATGAACCAAAGTGTTTTAACAAAAAAGAAATGGAAAAATGGAAAACAATTCAATAATATAGACTTATGTGTAGGATAAATATTTTAACAATATGAACTTTAAAGGATCCAGAGTAAGTCACGGTAAGAATGATCCTGAACAAAGGAGGTTCATAGGTTAGCAATCTACAGAAGTGACACTAATAAATAATGTGCCTGAATTAGTAAATTTTATTTATCATTAAAAATACATAAATAACTTGAAAATTGAAAAAGGTTTTTCAACTCACAGGTTTGAAGACTCAGTCTATGGTTTGCTGTACAAGTATCTATTGGAGATGTGACAACACAAGATAGCACACAGATTTGAGAGGTGTGACAGATATTTACCCTGTGACAAGGAAGTAAAATAAGGAAAAAGTTCCTTCACTTTTCTTTCATGGGGTGCTCAGGCTAGATGTCCTACAATTGATCACTAGTCCTTCCTGGTTTCCTGCAACTTCCATAGCCAAAGCTAACCAGCCAACATTGTATAGTAGGGCTTTGGGAGGAGCATCCATAGTCCATATATAGAATACAACAATCCTTAAAGTCACAGAAGCTTGTGGGAGTAAGCACAAATGTTCTATGTTCTACTGAGCAACATTTACTTAATAGAGAAGTCACAAATTTTTCATGGAGAGAGTTTCTTTGCTCAGTCAAATAGAAGACATACATAGTTTAATGAAAATAATGGTCATTTATTCAACAGAGTCACAAAAAGCAACATTCATGTTGTTGTTCTTAGTTGTCCACCAGAATTAAAGTGAAGGCATTATTGCTGAAATCCCCATCCATTTGAGGAGACACATTATTAAGAAATCAATATTAAACTGACCAGAAATTTCTTCCTGTTGCCAAGATTTTTACAGTGCTATATATGATGTTATAAAGGCAGCTAGGGAAAAAGACATTAAAGATAATATGTAGTTTTGGATCTTGCTCTTGAAAGTCATGGACACTGTGGCAATTGTTTCATGACCTGTAAGTGAAGTGGATGATTTTATTATTGAATCTGAAGCTTGCTGTATAGAAAGTATTTTATGCCTTATTCTGTAAAATGTCAAACTACAGATCATAGACCCTAAAAAGAAACATACTAATTTTCTGATAAATAGTAATGTCCTCAAAAAAACCCACTAAATCTTTATTTAGATTGATGCTGATCTTACATTTGGTCAGAGAAGCTTCTTGTACAATGGGTAAATGTTAATGTACAGATTCACAAATGATAAAATTTTCTCTACGAATTAGTGACTGTGAGTGTTCATCTGAAGAATGGGTCATCTACATCACACACTTACATTTCTCATCACATAGTTCTCACCACACACCATACATCACACAAGACACATCAATGCCTGGGTAACATCTTAGAAGAATGGTCAGAAAAAAAATGTATGAAATAGAGGATAGCAAAGAGATAACGAAAATAATGTCATTCCCAAACCCTGTTTGTCTGGAGAGGTATTCCTATTGATGGCTGCTTTGGGATTGTGGTTATGTCAGGGTGCTTATGCCTCTGTAGTTTAGCATTTCAGGTTATATCTCAAGCTGGAACCAAAACTCTACAGTATCACTCATATGGTGTTAGACAGGAACTATTCTGGGTCAAAAATAATTCGAAGTGGGTTTTGACCCCATCCCTCCAATGTGGGTCCTGTCTATCTACTGGAGTAGATCTCTTCAGGTTCCATCTCCCCAAGGTTGGGCATTTCATTAAAGTCACCCACATTGAGTCCTTGGAGACTCTCACATTCCAGATCTCTGATTTTCTGAAGGTTCCTCCCATTCCTCAACCCTGGCTGCCACATGTTTTCATTCATTCTTTTGGGCTTCCTGGCTTCTCTTCTGTTTCTCTCATACCTGATTCTGCCTCTATTGCCCCTCCCATCCCCCTTTCACCCAGGTCACATGATTACTTTGTTCCTCCTTGTAAGGGGAATTGCAGCTGGCAAAACTAGTCTAGTTATTTGTGATTTTATGTTCGTAGCACTGTGTTAAACTTCTTGCTTCTTGCCTGAATTTGTCTCAGCTTTCTGTGAGATTAGCACAGCAGAACAAAAGCAAGCTTCTATAGACGTAAATGTGGTAACTCTTTCAGCAATGCTGAGATGATTTATTTGTGTGGAACATGATTGCTTGTGTTACCATGGTAATTTTTCTAGGTTTGCTCCATGCTGAGGAATCTGAGTGCCAAAAACTTCCTATGTGATCTGAGCAGGTGAGTACTTGTCCAGTGGCTCAAAAGCTTGTGATTTATGTGGCGGCTAATTTTTCTGAATGTTAAAAGCTTTCTGTGAGATCTACAGAACAGAACGAAATCTTGTGTAGAGACAAACGACTTCTGTTGCCTTGGTAATTTTTCCAGGTCTGAGTAAACATCTCTGCAGTACTATGGGTTGTGTGTGTGTTTCCGCCCCCTTCTGGTTGCTTCGTGTTACTGCAGGCTGTATCTTTTTCTGGTCTTGGTTTTCGTTTCTAGTTATGCCTTACTCTGTTCATTGACTCTAAATGGTGCCACATCTTTCCGCGAGCAAGTCTTTGAATTTGTTTTGTGGCTAGTTTGCTATTAGGACAGGCATGACAGGGAGCCGTGGCTACAGCAGAGCCAGGAGAAGTCCTGAGCCTTGGTTAGGGTGGGTGTGGCTCAGGGAGCTGAGGTGTCTACCCTCCTGGGAACAAAGCCTCAATTTTGTACCCATGGCCAGTCACAGTAAGGGATAGATGTGTCTGGGAACTATGTCTACGGCAGGACCAGGAGATGTCCTGAGTCTCAGTCTGAGGTGAGCACGGACTCGGGGGAGCAGAAAGACACCTGCCAATCTGGTTATTTTTTAATGTGTGTTTGCCAATGGTTGTTTCTCTTTTCTGCATAATAGAGAAAAAAGGTTGGACTTACGTTTTGGGTGTCATAGAGAGATATTTTCCATGAGTGCTGCTTTATGGTTTTTTGTTGTTGTTGTTGTTGTTTGTTTCTTTATTGTTTCTGTCCAATACAGAGGAAGCTTATATTTGTATTTTTATATGTTGTGTTTGTGTTTCTTTTTACAAGATGTCTTTGACGGGGTAACTTTGACAGATGACTTTTAAGAAGTAATCTTGAAGAGGTGACTTTGATGAGGTGGTATTATAAATCACTTCCCAGTGGCAACAGAAACAATCCATAAACCCAGAGGCCCTGAAAAATTTGGAGTATTGAGCCTCCTCTACAAAAGCCTTACTCTGCCAACTATATCCCTCCTTTAGAGTCAGGGTACTCTAAGTCCTGGTGTTAGCCAATGGCCAATCTTTCACCAATTTCCAGAAGCTTGCCCCAGCTCTGTTTACACACCAGTGAAGCAATGACCTCCTGGTTAAAGATGATTCCAGAATGGCTCATTTTCAGCCTCTTTTCTTGAATACCCTCAGGGTAACTTTTCAGCTGTCCCTCTGTCTGACAGTGACCTAAATTGGTGGGCCTTTGCATGACTGCTCAGACATTTTGGCCCACATTGATTGTACCAAAATAACCCCTTGATGGATGCAAAGTTAGTGTCATTAAATGACAACATCCTCATTCAAGATGGATAAAGATATGCTGGAGCAGTAGTGGTCTGAAACACCAAGATCATATGGGCAGAGCCACTCCTGAAAGGAATGTCACCCCAGAAAACTGAACTGTCATCTCTGATCAAGTGGTTAGAGCTGAGAAAAGACAAGCAGGTATGCCTTTGCTACCACTCATATTCTATGATGATTTATAGGAATAGGGGCCTTCTGATGGCAGAAGGAAGCACTAAATTCCATCTCAGAGGACAACAAGACAGCCCAATGGATGGCCCTAGAAATTGAGCCCTTCATGTCTTTGATTGCCTTAGACCTAGGAGACCCTCTCTCTCTGACCAGACAGAAGATGTGGTCTGGGCCAAAATGCTGCCCATGTCTCAGTGTCATAAGAGATAACAGAGGACAGCTGACTACAAACTAATTGCACCAGAGAAGATGAGTATATACATCATCCATGGGACTCCAGAGAATGAAGGACTTAGTCCACCACTTCAACATCAGAATTAGAGATACCAATTCAAAACTAGCTGAAATTGTAAAAAACTTAAAAGCCTGTAAGTTGACCAATGTGGTTGCCAATAACAACACTGGCACTCAATACAGGAGCATCAAGCTGGCCTAGAAGTTTTGGTTCCAGAGGGAGAAGTGCTCCTGCCAGGAGCCACAGGAAATAGTTCATTGAACTGGAAGCAGAGACTCCCTCCTGGTCATTTGAGATTAGAATGCCCTTAAACCAATGTCAGGAGCTATAATGGGACAAGCTAATAACTAGCATCAGGTGATTATCCTGAGATGGCCTGCTTCATATTATTATATAATCTGCAACAGGTTCATTCTTATTAAGCAAGGCTGTAAGAAATTCATGTTAGGAAAGATTCCTGCTATTGATGTGCTTTTCCTGTTATTATTAAACATATATAACAATCACTAAGTAGTAGTCCATCCCTTTTGGAGTAGATTTCTGCAGATCCATGAAGATGTACAGTCTTGTAATGATGCTATATACACAAAGACATGACCTAAGTCTTAATGACAATCCTATAAGAATTCCTAAAATTATATCTCCGATTATTTAGCTTTTACTGATAGTCAAAACTTCAATGAGAACTCTGCTCTCCCAAGTATCACCACTCAATTGATCTTAGAGAGTAACCAGACTTTCTCCTACCCAAAGCACATTCCGAAAGGTTGTAAAGCAATTAACCAAAGGTCATAAAAGGGGAACTAATGATTTATTATAGGTACTAGGACAGATGACACAATATTGACTTAGTGTATCTATACAAATCTTCACTAATAACTTAGTTATGGTTTTCAACTTACAATGAACCTGTGGAGCTGTGATAGATGATGGATGTTTAGCCAGATAATTACTCCTAATGGATATGGATGTAAACATTCTCTGTTGTAAATTTCTATTTCAATTTATGATTTGATTTTTTATGTGAACTTGTAATGAACTTCGTAACATGTGATCATGTATTCTGGAAGGTGTATAAGTACTGAGGACAAAGAGATAAGAAGTAGATAGAGAAGAATTTTTTCCCTTACTAGAATGTTTTGCCTTTCCCCACTTAGATTAGAGGTATTTTTCCCTTTCCCCAATTAGAATCTTTCCAATTTTCCCCTTGGATAGCTTTCATAGGAAACTTTTTACAACTTACACTATAACCACTTTTCTAAGTGTCTCTTTTTCTTCTTGTGACTTCCAACTAGCATGTTGAAAGTTAGAGCCATGCAGTTTCTGCTGAGATAGTACAAAGGCTATTTACTTAATACTTTCCTGTTTTTTTGAAGAGGTGTTAAGTATAAGAAGCTGCAGTTTTCGACCTCAGAGGATCACAGAAGGCAGGTTAGCTACAGTAGCATAGTAACTTACATTTAGATACAGCAACCCTAAATATTTCATAAGACAAAGTCTTACCCCTGAATAGCATAAGACCAAGTCTTACCTTCTGCAGATGCTCTTCTCCCTCTACTGCTTCAAGAAGAACCAATGAGAAAGAAGATTCCCCACACCAGAGCTGTCGCCTGGAAAACCAAGGAACTAAGAAAGAAATAATAATGTTAGGAGGAGTGATAGATGCACATTACCAAAGAGAAATTAGATTGCCTCTCCAGAATGGAGATGGAAGGGATTATGTCTGAAATGTAGAAGATCATTTAGTGGATCTTCTGTTATTACCATGCTTTGTGATTTTAAGTCAGTGGGAAACTACTACAGCATAATCCAAGCAGTATGACTAAGGGCACATGCCCATCAGAAATGAGTTTATGAGTCACTCCTTCAGGAAACTAGCCAAGGCCTGCTTAATTATTTGTAGAGGATGGAGGATGTGTTGATTGGGTAGTAGAGGAAAATAGTCATAACTAACATCTAAGTCCATGTGCTCCATTGCAGAAAACAGTATTATAAGTGGTATCAAGGTTTCTGTTGTTTTTGAAATACAACTTTAATCCATGGTGCTCTGATTAGCTTCAAAATTGATTTCAATAATCTTGTATCTGCTAATACTTGCTTTGTCTTCCAATAGGTATTGATTATCAAGAAAATTACAAAAGGTTCTATAAAGAAGTATATTCTTGCTTGTGTCAATTTTACACAGATATATGTTAGCTCCATTAGGTTTACAACATCTGTTAACTACAACATTTTGTTCACTGTTTAGTCTTTGTGTGGATGACCTGAATGTATATATGAATAGAGTATGGAAATCTTATCATTGTACAAGGTTGAAGATGTGATTTAATCTGTAATACTGTTGGTTCTATAAATGTGGGTGCCCTTGTGTTTAGGACATCAATAGTAAGAACTATGACTTCATATTACTGTCCTTTTCCATAATTTGTGATTAATTTTAGTTTAAAGTCTATATTATTGGACACTAAAATGCCTACATTAGCTTGCTTCTAAGTTGTGTTTGCCTGTAATATCTTTTACCCATCTTTTATCTTGAGATAATGTCCATCTTGACATTGAGTTGTAGTGAACGGATATGGCAGAAAGATGGATCTACTTACCTGTCACATCAATTCTGTTGCATTTCCTTTCTGTTAGGAAACTGAGCCCCTTCCTATTGGTCTATTTCAAAGACTAACCTAGTTTTATATTGCTCGTTTATGGTAGTTGTGCTTTGTGAGTGTGTGGGGGGGGGGATGCTGGGCTGGGAGATGCATCTGGGTGTCTGGTTGAGCAAGTCTTGAACCTCAGACCTTTATCAGGACGGCAGGTGTTCGGCTCTGCCCCCAGGCCCTGGTTTTTTCATTCAGTTTCAGCCCTCTGCAGCCCCTTTCAAAGGGAGGTCTATCACCATAAGTCAAGAGGAACACTGCCTCAGGCTCTCCAACATGTAGATGAGGTATCTGCAAGCTCTCAGACCCAGCCAATAGGTGTTATTTGCTGCCAGACCCTAACTCACCCTGAAACTGTACATAAGGGCTCTATTCAGGAGAAGTAAAGGTGTGTTTGATAATCATCCTGGTGTCTGAGAGTTTCTGTTGCTAGAGCTGTAACACTAGAGCTGTAACACTTGGGAAGAGATCTGCTCTCTCGGAAACTTCCTGGGGCACCAAGCTGCTTCCTTGCCAGCTAGCTGGCTTCCTATCAGCCCAGCCTGGGCTGGCTCAGCATGGAGAGACAGGTGCAGCACCTGGGAGTGACCCAGCAGCAACAGCGGAGACTCAAGCAGAGGTAGCAGTGAGGGCAGGCAATCTCTCCTCCTGGCTTGCACTCTGTATCCTTTGGCCCAGACCTCTCTCATCAGGGCTGGCCGGAGACCAACGGACAGTGGAGACATGGGCAGAGGCAGCGGCAGAGATGGTAGCAGACCCTCCCTGCTCTCACTCTGTCCTCAGCTGGGAGATCGTCATGGGACACCCTCCGGAACGGGGGACCCACATTGTGTGTGTGTGTGTGTGTGTGTGTGTGTGTGTGTGTCTTCCCATGCTCTCCTTTAATTTTGCTGGCATGGGATTATTTATTTCTAGTATTTTCATGGGTGTAGATAAACTATGTTGGAGTTCTTACTCTTGGAACTTCTGTACAGATGGGTTTGTAAATAGATATTGGTTAAATTTTAGGTTTTGTGGATCATACTTTCTCCATGTGTGGTTCTGTGGGGATTTAAAGCTTTTACTTCATTTTAATTTTTAGGTCTTGAGTCATTTCATTTATTTGCTTGAATTTTCTCTGACTATTTTTTTCTATCACTAAGGGATGTATTCATTTCCTTTTACTGTTAGTTTGTGTTTTCTGGGTTTCTTTAAGGTTTTTTCATCTTTAAGGAACTTTATCATTTTCATATAGCTTCTTTTAAGGACTAATTCTACTGTGTCAGTGTTGATGTAATAATAAGCGCCTGCTGCTGTAGGATCACTGGATTCTAATGAAAACATATTCCCTGATTATTAATGATTGTGATCTTACATTTGCCTCTAGGAATGTGAACTTAAGGTTATTGTAGGTCTAGGTGTTGCTATCTGCTTTTTTCTTTGTTGAGTGAGTGTTTTGTTCCTGGGTTCCCTTTTATTTTCCTTTGGAATTTCAGAGTGTATGATTGATGCTGGTTTTGGTTTTACTGGCCTGATTATATGTTATAGTCAGATAGAATTCTTCCTTATATTGAAGGCTCAAAAGAAATGACCGGTCTGAGTAAGTTGACATGAGTATGTTGAAAGAGTGTTCAGTTCCAGCTTTTTGGATGATACTGGCAGATGTGTCTTGAGAAAGAGAGAAAAATTCACTTATGCTACTTCAAATGTTGTTTATAGAAAAGATGAGTGCCAATAATTCCAAGATGATCTTACATTTTTTTCTTGGCTATGGATTATGGATTCTCTCAGACAGGCTTACCTATAGGCATAGTTTTTCAACTTGTATTTTGCATCTGTAAAGAGAACCTTACACATGCAGATTGGACTTAGGAGATAATTGAAGATTTCATTGAGGAGAGGAATAGAGACAAACTCCCTTTGAGTTTTCTTTGTTAGTCTTAATAATTCCTATTGTGGCAAACCATGGGTTCATTTTGTAATTTCTTTCTGAATATTTCTTCTATAAACTAGTGAAAACTTACCTTTGTATGCACTCATTTAGATTTCATGCTTACTAATGTACATTAAGAAAACATTCTCTATGTTGGTCTGTCTCCCCTGAAGCTTATACACAGTGGGCTGTGTCATGTCACTCAAAAGCACACCTTAAAGAATGAAAACTTAACCATTGAGAAGTTTCAGCAAAAGCTCTTCACAAGATTACAATTTGTGCTCCATAAGTATGCATATATTTTTTTTCTGCAAATATTTACCATTCTTCCAAATGTGAGTTAAGTCATTATTTACTCTGCCAGGGGTAGTTAGTGCCTCTGTGTGAAGCAAGTCAATCTTGATGTTATAAAAAAGTCAATTGAGCCCTTCCTCCCCTGCCTAGTCCTTTGGGCTGGGGCAGATACAGAGTTGGTCTGCTCCTGTCCTGTGGAGATACTGACTCCTGAGTCATCCTAGAGGAGCCACTGCACTCAGAGCAGCCGAGGAGCCACTGCACTCAGAGCAGCTGAAGAGCCACTGCACTCAGAGCAGGAGACACCAAGGAGATTAGGATCATAAGACTACAGAGACATCTGGACTCTGAGGAGCTCTGCAACTAGCAATATAACTGGAAATACAGACTCCAGTCTTACACAGTGAGGGCAGGTAACACTAGAGTTAACCAGATGGTGAAAGGCAAGCGCAAGAACATAAGCAACAGAAACCAAAGTTTCATGGCATCATCAGTACCCAGTTCTCCCAATATAGCAAGCCCTGAACACCCCATCACACATGAAAAGCAGGATTCAGAATTAAAATCACTTCTCATGATGATGATAGAGGATTATAAGAAGGAATTAAGTAACACCCTTAAGAAATACAGGAGAGTACAAGTAAACAGATAGAAGCCCTTAAAGAGGAATCACAGAAATCCCTTAAAGAAATGCAAGAAAACAAAAAGAAGGAATTAAACAAAAACATTCAGGATTTGAAAATGGAAATAGAAACAATAAAGAAAGTTCAAAGGGAGACAACCATGGAGATAGAAAACCTAAGAAAGAGATCAGGAGTCATAGACGCAAGCATCACCAACCAAATACAAGAGATAGAAGAGAGAATCTCAAATGCAGAAGATACGGTGGAAAATATTGACACAGTTGTCAAAGAAAATGCAAAATGCAAAAAACTCCTAACTCAAAACATCCAGGAAGTCCAGGACACAATGAGAAGACCAAACCTAATGATAATAGGTATAGATGAGAATGAAGATTCCCAACTTAAAGGGCCAGTAAATATCTTCAACAAAATTATTGAGGAAAACTTCCCTAACCTAAAGAACAAGATGCCCATAAACATACAAGAAGCCTACAGAACACCAAATAGACTAGACCAGAAAAGAAATACCTCCCGTCACATAATAATCAAAACATCAGATGCACAAAACAAAGAAAAAATACTAAAAGCAGTAAGGGAAAAAGGTCAAGTAACATATAAAGGCAGACCTATAAGAATTACACCAGACTTCTCACCAGAGACTATAAAAGCCAGAAGAGCCTGAACTGACATCATACAGACCCTAAGAGAACACAATTGCCAGCCCAGATTACTATACCCAGAAAACTATCAATCACTATAGATGGTGAAACGAAGATATTCCATGACAAAACCAAATTTGCACAATATCTTCCCAGAAACCCAGCACTTCAAAGGATAATTGATGGAAAACGCCAACACAAGGAGGGAAACTACAACCTAGAAAAAGCAAGGAAGTAATCTTCCAACAACCCCAAAAGAAGATAACTATACAAACATAACTTTACCTCTAATAACAAAAATAACAGGAAGCCACAATCATTTTTCCTTAATATCTCTTAACATCAATGGTCTCAATTCCCCAATAAAAAGACACAGACTATCAGAATGGATACACAAACAAGAACCAGAATTTTTCTGCATACAGGAAACGCACCTCAGTAACAAAGACAGACACTACCTCAGAATAAAAGGGTGGAAAACAATTTTCCAAGCCAATGGTCCCAAGAAACAAGCTGGAGTAGCCATTCTAATATCAAATAAAATCGACTTTCATCCAAAATTAATCAAAAAAGATAAGGAAGGACACTTCATACTCATCAAAGGAAAAATCTACCAGGGTGAACTCTCAATTCTGAACATCTATGCTCAAAATGCAAGGGCATCTACACATAAAAGAAACTTTACTAAAGCTTAAAACACACATTACACCTCATACAATAATAGTGGGGGATTTCAACACCCCACTCTCAACAATGGAGAGATCAAGGAAACAGAAACTAAACCGAGACACTTTGACATTAACAGAAGTTATGAACCAAATGGACTTAACAGACATCTATAGAACATTTCATCCTAAACAAAAGAATACACCCTTTTCTCAGCACCTCATGGTACCTTCTCCAAAATAGACCATATAATTGGTCACAAAACAGGCCTCTACAGGTACAAAAAGATAGAAATAATCCCTTGCATCTTATCAGATCACCACAGAATAAGACTGGTCTTTAATAATGACAAAACCAATGGAAAACCCACATGCACATGGAAACTGAACAACTCTCTACTCAATGATGACTTGGTCAAGGAAGAAATAAAGAAATAAATTAAAGACTTTTTAGAATTCAATGAAAATGAGGACACATCATACCAAAACTTGTGGGACTCCATGAAGGCAGTGCTAAGAGGAAAACTCATAGCTCTAAGTGCCTACAAAAAGAAACTGGAATGAGCACACACTAACAACTTGACTGTACAACTAAAAGCTCTAGAACAAAAGGAAGCAAATACACCCAGGAGGAGTAGAAGGCAGGAAATAATCAAACTCAGGGCTGAAATCAACCAAATAGAAACAGAAAGAACAATACAAAATATCAATAAAACCAGGAGCTGGTTCTTTGAGAAAATCAACAAGATAGATAAACCGTTAGCCAGATTAACCAGAGGGCACAGAGACAGTATCCCAATTAATAAAATCAGAACTGAAAAGGGAGACATAACAACAGAAACAGAAGAAATTAAAAAAATCATCAGATCCTACCACAAAGGCCTATACTCAACAAAACTGGAAAACCTGGATGAAATGGACAACTTCCTAGACAGATACCAGGTACCAAAGTTACATCAGGAGCAGATAAACCATCTAAATAGTCCCATAACCCCTAAGGAAAGAGCAGCAGTCATTAAAAGTCTACCCACTAAAAAAAGCCCAGGACCAGATGGTTTTAGCACTGAATTTTATCAGACCTTCAAGGAAGACCTAATACCAATTCTCTTCAAATTATTCCACAAAATAGAAACACAAGGAACACTACCCAATTCGTTCTATGAAGCTACAATTACGCTCATACACAAACCCCACAAAGACACGACAAAGAAAGAGAACTTCAGACCAATCTCCCTTATGAACATCGATGCAAAAATACTCAATAAAATTCTAGCAAACCGAATCCAAGAACACATCCAAACAATCATCCATCATGATCAAGTAGGTTTTATCCCAGGAATGCAGGGATGGTTCAATATTCGGAAATCCATCAATGTAATCCACTATATAAACAAACTCAAAGAAAAAAAACACATGATCATCTCACTAGATGCTGAGAAACCATTTGACAAAATTCAACATCCCTTCATGATAAAAGTCTTGGAAAGATCAGGAATTCAAGGCCCATACCTAAACATAGTAAAAGCAATTTACAGCAAACCAGTAGCCAACATCAAGCTAAATGGAGAGAAACTTGAAGCAATCCCACTAAGATCAGGGACTAGACAAGGCTGCCCACTCTCCCCCTACCTATTCAATATAGTACTGGAAGTCCTAGCCAGTGCAATTAGACAACCAAAATAAGTCAAAGGGGTACAAATAGGAAAGGAAGAAGTCAAAATATCACTATTTGCAGATGATATGATAGTATACTTAAGTGACCCCCAAACTTCCACCAGAGAACTCCTAAACTTGATAAATAACTTCAGCAAAGTGGCTGGTCATAAAATCAACTCAAACAAATCAGTAGCCTTCCTCTCCATGAAAGATAAACAGACTGAAAAAGAAATTAGGGAAATGACACCCTTCACAATAGCTGCAAATAATATGAAATACCTTGGTGTGAATCTAACCAAGCAAGTGATAGACCTGTATGACAAGAACTTCAAGTCCCTGAAGAAAGAAATCGAAGAAGATCTCAGAAGATGGAAAGATCTCCCATCCTCATGGATTGGCAGGATTAATATAATAAAAATGGACATCTTGCCAAAAGCAATCTACAGATTCAATGCAATCCCCATTAAAATCCCAACTCAATTCTTCACAGAGTTAGAAAAGGAAATTCTCAAATTCATATGGAATAACAAAAAACCCAGGATAGCGAAAACTATTCTCAACAATAAAAGAACTTCTGGAGGAATCACCATCCCTGACCTCAAGCTGTACTACAGACCAATAGTGATAAAAACTACCTGGTATTGGTACAGAGACAGACAGGAAGATCAATAGAATAGAATTGAAGACCCAGAAATGAACCCACACTCCTATGGTCACTTGATCTTTGACAAAGGAGCTAAAACTGTCCAGTGGAAAAAGGACAGCATTTTCAACAAATGGTGCTGGTTCAACTGGAGGACAACATGTAGAAGAATGAAAATTGATCCATTCTTATCTCCTTGTACAAAGCTCAAGTCTAAGTGGATAAAGGACCTCCACATAAAACCAGATACACTGAAACTAATAGAAGAAAAGGTGGGGAAGAGCCTCGAATACTTGGGCACAAGGGAAAAGTTCCTGAACAGAACACCAATGGCATGTTCTCTAAGATCAAGAATTGACAAATGGGACTTCATAAAATTGCAAAGTTTCTGTAAGGCAAAGGACACTGTCAATAGGACAAAACGACAACCAAAAAATTGGGAAAAGAACTTTACCAATCCTACATCTGATACAGGGCTAGTATCCAATATATACAAAGAACTCAAGAAATTAGACTCCAGACAACCAAATAACCCTATTAAAAAATGGGGTATAGAGCTTAACAAAGAATTTTCAATGGAAGAAACTCGAATGGCCAAGAAGCACCTAAAGAAATGTTCAGCATCCTTAGTCATCAGGGAAATGCAAATCAAAATAAACCTGAGATTCCATCTCACACCAGTCAGAATGGCTAAGATTAAAAACTCAAGTGATAGTAGATGTTGGCAAAAGTGTGGAGAAAGAGGAACACTCCTCCATTGTTGGTGTGACTGCAAGATGGTGCAACCACTTTGGAAATCAGTCTGGCAGTTCCTCAGAAAATTGGGCATAGCATTACCTGAGGATCCAGCTATACCACTCCTAGGCATATACCCAGAAGATGCTCGAACATATAACAAGGACATATGCTGAACTATGTTCATAGCAGCCTTATTTATAATAGCCAGGAGCTGGAAAGAACCCAGATGTCCTTCAACTGAGGAATGGATTCAAAAAATGTGGTATATTTACACAATGGAGTATTACTCAGCTATTAAAAACAATGAATTCGAGAGTTTCCTAGGTAAATGGATGGAACTAGAAATTATCATCCTGAGTGAAGTAAGCCAATCACTAAAGAACACACATGGTATTCACTCACTGATTATTGGATATTAGCCCAGAACCTTGAAATGCCCAAGATGCAACTCACAGGCCACATGAAGCTCATAAAAAAGGAAGACCAAGTGGGGGTGATTCAGTTCTTCTTAGAAGGAGCAACAAAATACCCAAGGGTGCAAATATGGAGACAAGGTGAGGGACAGAAACTGAAGGAGGGGCCATTTGAAGATCTTTCCACCTGATTATCCATCCTATGTGCAGTCACCAAAGGTAGATGCTGATGTGGAAGTCAGGAAGCGCATGCTGATAAGAGCCTGATATGCATGTCTCCTCAGAGGCCTTCAAGAGTCTGACATTCAGAGGCAGATGCTCACAACTAGCCATTGAACTGATCATGAGGTTCTCAGTGGAGGAGTTAGAGTGAGGATTGAAGGAGCTGAAAGGGTTTGTGGCACCATGAGGAGAGCAACAATACCAACCAACCACAGCTCCCAGGGTCCTAACCATCAGCCTGGGAGCACTTAGGGAGGAATCCAGGGCTTCAGCTGAATATGTAAGAGTGGAGGGCCCTGCTGGGCATAGGTGGAAGATGAGATCCTTGACCTCATGAAGGCTGGACGCCCCAGGGGGTGGGAATTTTGAGGGTGAGGAAGTGGGAGTGGGGGGGTAGGTGGGGGTTACATCCACGGAGAAGAAAGAGGAGGGGTAAGGGGATTGGGAGTTCCTGTGTGGGTGGGTGATGTGGTAAGGGGACAACATATGAAATGTAAATAAAATATCCAATAAAAAAAAGTCAATTGATTGGTGGATTCATTTCCAGTTTGATCAATGTAGATTCCTCTTTTTGAATATTATAGTGTCATGTCTATAGTGAGAGCACATTAAAATTACACAATTGAATTCAGATAATGTGAGCAAATTTTCCCTTTAGGGCAAGCAAATTTTATAGTAATGATAGTGTAAATCATTTGCTTGATGACTAGGTCATGTCATATCTGTGCCATCTGTACAAATGAGTAACAGACATGGGGTAGCTAAAATTACAGAAATTTGTTGCCTACACATAAATTATTCAACTTCTCTACATTCTCTTCCATACCCAGACATCAGCCTGAACTTATTTTTTTCTTAAAACCTTCTTCATAGCTTCCTGCCATTTAGTTCTTGTTCCAGAATCCTACAAAATTAAGTTTCATATCATAGTGGTATACTGTACTTAATTTTATTTCTACTGATGGTTCAGAATTAGACAGAGTCAATTCTGCAGAATATGTGGCTTCAGTTAAAAACCTTGTGATTTTAACCAGCTAGTACTGTTAAGCAAATGAATGATCAGTATGTCAGTTGTGTGAGTTGGTAGCTAACCCATATCAAGAGAATGTATCTCCATAAGCACTGGTATTAAGGTTATGGGTTATTTTTCTCTCAGCAAAAATAGAAATGAATTTCTCTCTGAACTTACTACGTGTAAATGGAAATTATAGAGACAAGGAAAACTACTGGAGGTTCTGTTGGTATAAAAGCAATAAGATAAAATATTTATGAGAAGGCTAGACTGACTGCATAACAGGCATCAAATCGCCAGTTCAGGAGACAAAATCTAAATCTCTGTTTCCGAGAAGTGGGCAAATCCAGGTGTCTGAAGCTGCCCCACCACCTGGCCTGAGGCAAAGACAATGGGTCAGCAGCAGTTTCCAGCCTCAATGCCTGACCAATTGTTCTGGAATGTTTCTAGAGTTGGAGTAAGATAAAGCTTACCTATCTAAGAATCCCCTAATGTGCTTTAAATCAGGCTTTCCAGATCACTTGCTTGTCTCTCTTTATTGGTAATCCTAGCATGCTGGATTTCTGTAGAATAAAATACCATTTACATTTACATATTATTTAAGTGAGGGGTGTTATTGTTCTGCAAATGGACCTTACATTTGGTGGCTCACCTGGGATTTAGTGGTGTGTTTTTCTGATCAGTAAGTCTGTGCACACAGATGTCTTTTTTTGTTTTGAGTGTATTCTGGAAGCTGATAAGGAGAAAGTTGATACTTTTTTTTTTTTGGCAAATGGCCAGGGGTGATAGAGGATACTCCTGGTATTCCACAAGAACCAGTAGAACTTGTTAGTACTCATCTGGATTCTGAATTGTCTGTGGTTATATGGGCCTCCCAGGCACAGGAAGGAAGACCATCTGAGGCAAGCTATTGGGTTTGTTTTTGTTTTCCTAGGAATGTCCTTGTATGTCTGTCTGTGTGCATTGTGTTTGGACTTTTCTTCCTCTCATACAGTTATTTCTTTGATTCCTAGGTTGAAATAGGCACAAAGCACCCCACTGAGCCTGGTCCTAAACCATTTTAAAGACTTTCTCCAGGTTACAGAAGACTCAGATCTGGTTGTCACCACAAAATAATCATCTTTTTCAGGACTGAATAGACCACTTATGGCCAGAGGATGGGAGATTCCATCTCCCCAACATTTACAGGGTGAAAGTTCAGTTTATAAGGCCTGGGATCACCAGGACCAACAAGTATGTATCACCATGGGGCAACATCTGGTTGAAAAGCTCCCTGTTTGGATAAGACCATTTTTGTTACAGGCCTTGCACACTCCCCGCCCATCCTCCTTTAAAGAAGGGTCAGCCTAGCCCCCTACCTTGCTCTCCCTTTCTGCTGCCAAAGAAAATCTCTGTTATCACCACCTCCACGCCATTAAAGGGTCCTTTAAGAAGCCATCCATTCAGTGTCTGTCCAATGCCAATCTGGTGCACTTTCAAGCTCTACTCTTGAATCTCCCTCACATAAGATACAATCCATCATCTGTCCTAAAGACAATCACCCAGCTACCTGACCTGTCTTCAGGCATGCAGCATGATTGCTGTGTATTCCTATGTCACATCCAGCACATCATCCTGAACTTGACTAACATACCCTGGTTAGATGCTGAATGTATCTAGTCCACGAATGAGAACAGCTTCACTCAGAATGGAATCAAGTATGCAGGGGCAGCAGTAATAGACTTTGACTTTGTTATTTGGACAATTGCTTTTATGCCAGGAACTGTGGCCTAGAATGCTGAATAAAAGCTATGACCCGGGCTTTAAAACTGGAAAAAAAAGCCATACCTAACATTTGCACTGACAGCAGATAGGATTATTAACTGCTGAAGAAAATACTTGCTTTATTGAAGGTATTATGACTTCTTCTCAATGTGGCCATAATTCATTATCCCAGACATCAGAAAGGGACATTATTAATAGCCTGAGGGAAACGACTAGCTGATAAAGCCAAAATGGAGGATATCCAATCTTTCACTGCCAACATTCTAATACCTTTGCTCTCCCCTGCATTCCCAGCCATCCCTGAATATTCTGCTAGGATTTGGGAGACAAATGACATCAGGTGAAATGTCATGTAATTTAAAGAAGAGACTGATGGTTGGAAACCTCTAAATGCTACAACATCTTACTTAAAGAGTTCACAAGCAACTCATTCATCAGATACTTCAAGCTTCATACATGGTAACCAAAAACTAAAGGAATTGTTATGAGGGGCAAAGTACAAAAAGATATGACTTAGGACACTTGGTTGATCAGGTAATCTCAGACTGTGCCATCTGCCAGGCTGTGAACCCTTCAAGCCCAAATCAAGTAGCAACTCCAGGAACCAGAATCAGGAGCCAATGGTCTGGCCCTAATTAGTAAATCGATTATACAGAAGTAAAACCAGCAATATGTGGATACCAGTATTTTCTAGTTTTTGTAGACATGTGTATGGGAGGACCCTATGCTACAAAGAAGGAGACTTCCAATATAGTGGCAAAGAACCTTCTGGATGACATCATACTCAGGTATGGTTTGCCTATCCTGCTTGGGTCTCAGAATGGACCAGCATTCATCTATCAGGTAACTCAATTTCTAGCACAGCTTCTGGGGACCAATTAGAAATTACATACAGACCCCAGAGTTTAGAGCCAGAGTAGAGGATGAATAGGACTCTAAAGGAGGCCTTGAGCAAAATAACTTGAAACTGGCAGAGACTTGGGGGCATCTCTCCTACCTCATGGTTTATATAAAGCTAGGAACATCCATGATATTTAGGTCACTCCTTTTTGATATCCTATATGGAGGTTGCCTAACCTCCAGTCTGATATCTTAACTGAATATGACAAACGTAAGCTTTTAAAATCCTTGGGAGCCCTCCATAGGGTCCAGAAGCAACTCTGGCCTGCCATCTACCAGGTTTATGAGTCTGCTCCTCCCCATAACTTCCATTGCTTTGAATCAGGTAATGAAGTCTGAATTAAGAGACGTAATCAGAAGACTCTGGAACCTTGCTGGAAAAGATGTCACATTGTGATTCTTATCATGACTATGGCTGTTGATGTGGACAAGATCAGGATATGAATACACCAGTCGAATGTCAAGCCTGACAAGAGAGAGATGATCCAGGATTTGAGGTCCCAGCAGAGTAGAATTCCAGGGTAACTTCACAAGAACAGTGGAAAGTTACCCCACACCATATTGATCCACTGAAACTGTTACATCAGTGTTCCTGATCCTGCTTGCTTGCTGCTTATGCTTTGCTACTATGCCAGCCACTAGCTCCCTTACTATCTAGGTACCCTCAGGAGGTTATGTAAAACCTTGTCATCAAGTTTACAGTGGGTGGCAAGAAGGCAAATTGGACTACTGGTTCTTAATTCCTCTCTGTGGGCTTAACACAAACTATTGATTATCACAGGGAGTCTGCATTGGAAATAAGGTACACCCAGCCTATTTCTACCTCTGCAACACCATTGTAACCACTACTGTTGTAGGATACATGCTGCACTCATGGAATGCTTGGTAGGCTTATACCTCGGGGCCTACTCCATGTATTTATGGCCTGGTTGCAAATATGACTGAGAATTTTTATGCTCTAGTACAGCTTGTACCCAGAGTGACTACTACTCTGAAGAGGATATTTTAAACCAGATAGGACTTCCAAAAATGGAGTTAAAGGGATAGCCATTTCTGCTGTGTTACTAGATTCTCCCCTTGGCATGTGGCTGGCTGCTGCTGCTAGTGTAGGGACCTCAACTCTATGAGGCCCTACAGATGATGATACATGCAGATATATAGGAGATTGAACAGTCCTTAACAGACCTGTAGGATCCCTTATCCATCATGGCAAAAGTAGTCTTACAGAAGAGACCTAGACTTGCTGTTTCTCCAGTTGTGAGGACTCTGTGCAGCCTTGGGTGAGGAAAGTCATTTCTATGCTTACCACACAGGGGTGGTCATAGAATCCACAGCCTTAATCAGAAAGAGACAATGGAGCTTCTATTAATGTTAGCTTTGACTTGGGGTACTTGCATAATCAGTGCTTTAAATACTACAGATTACTAGGGCCATTTATTTCCTAATGAGAGGTGGCTGTCCTCTTTACACAAAATGAGATTAGTTTTAAATCAATTCCTATTCTTATTTTATCTTTCATCTGTTGATGGACTAAAACACTGTACAAATGACCCTTATCTTCTACATGCTATAAACCCAGTAATTCCTGTCTATACCTGAAGATTGAAGACATGAATTGCAACAATTTACCATGTCAAGTTTGAGTGCCCTACTAGAAAGACTAGGTTTTGCGGCAACATTATAATTTCTTCTACAGCCAGTAGGAAATGAAAAGACTAGAGATGATGCCCTCTTTTAGCATTTTCTATTTGCCCATGGTTTTACTATATATTATTTTTATAAGCTTTTCCTTTATAAAAGTTCACTAATTAATGCTTCAGTTCATAAAAGTTGTAATGTGTCAGAACCTCGGATAAAAAAACTCAATATCCAAATGGACGTTAATGAAATTCAATGGAAAATGATCAGTATAAATTGCTCTTTCACAAGGTGTTCGTGGTGAATATCAAATACTGGAAACTTGTACTTGCAAATTCTCTGTTGATAAAACCAAAACCAAAAATAAAACAAACAAGTAAAAACATGTAATACATCTTACATAATATAGAATAAAATAAATGACAGTCAATGGCAGAACAATATCCTAAGCTTAGAATTCATATTACACATACATTCAAATCTTGTGATAACTTCATAGTTAAAGTGATATAAGAATTGGACTATTGTCAGAGCTAACAAAGCAAATCTGTTACAAGAAATATAAATACTAAAGCATATTTTTCATCATTCAATTATTTGGTAATCCATGATAAGAATGTTTAATAATTGGACTCCTAAAAAAAATAGAATTGCAACATATAGATTAAAATGGTAATACTGTACATAGGTAGCCTGTGAACATTTCTGCTATGGTCCACAGCTCTCTTGCCCATTCAAGGTCTAAATAGGAGGTCTGGATTCAGAGAAGTTGCTGCCTGAACTTTGCTATCTTTGTTGTGTTAATGGTTAGAGAGTACTGAATAGGAGGCCTAACCATCAGGGAGGGATTATGTGCTTGAGTTTAACACCCTCTAAGTGAATTTCATTACAGAAAAGATCTAAGGTTATTTACTAACAAATCATGGAGTTGAACTTTACTCAGACATGATGGAATATCACAAGGATGAACTTGTGATGACAGCATCATCAAAAGTAGGGAACTCCAGGAACTCACCATGTACTTACATTTCTGGAATAATTATGAATGTAATAAGACATGAGTGTTAGCAGGAGAGGTCCCTCAAAGAAACAAAAGAGGATTAAATAGAAAACTCTCACTTGTATATACAATGCTAACCAGCTTATACCTAAACCTCCAGAAAGTTAGGGTGGAAAGATCTAAGAAGACAACAAAGAGGAAAAGAAAGGCCACTCTTAAACAACAGGCCATGGAACAATGATCATGCATCTGCCTAGAGACAAATAGATTAAAACAAAAAGAATGCCTGCTAATTCTGCTATTCTTGTAAACACAGCATATATTAGGATTTTTGACAGAATTATGTTATGGAGATGAATTATCTCAGACATATATGAATATGTCGTCCTCAAACACCTTCATGTTTCCTGCCTTCACATGCCCAACTATATTTAATAATTCCTGCTACATTATCCATTTTCACCCTGTATAATACCTAACTTACATTTTCCCCATTTGATCTTTGATTTCCATTTGTTGTCTAAATGCTCTGGCTAGAACTTCAATTACTATATTAAATAGATAGGGTGAGAGTGGGAAGCCTTGTCTGGTCACTGATTTTAGTGAGATTGATTCATGTTTCTCTCCATTTATTTTATGTGGGCTATTGGTTTGCTGAATATTGCTTTTATTAATTTAGGTATGGGCCTTGAATTCTTTTTTTGTCCTTTAATTTTATATTTATTTTATTTTTTATTGGATCTTTTATTTACATTTCATATGTTGCCCCCTTACCCGATCCCCCACCCACCCAGGAACCCCCTATCCCCTCACCCCTCCTCCTTCTCTGCGGATGTAACCACTACCTACCCCCCCACTTCAACCTCCCCATCCTTAAATTCCCACCCCCTGGGGCATCCAGCCTTCATGAGGTCAAGGATCTCTTCTTCCACCTATGCCCAGCAGGGCCCTCCGCTCTTACTTATTCAGCTGAATCCATGGATCTCTCCCTAAGTGCTCCCAGGCTGGTGGTTTAGACCCTGGGAGCTCTGGTTGATTGATATTGTTGCTCTCCTCATGGGGGTACAAACCCTTTCAGCTCTAATGGTCTTCACTCTGACTCCTCCATTGGGAACCCCATGATCACTTCAATGGCTAGTTGTGAGCACCTGCCTCTGAATATGTAAGACACTTGCAGACCTCTGAGGAGACATCCATATCAGGCTCTTATCAGCATGCACTTCCTGACTTCCACATCAGCATCTACCTTTGGTGACTGCACATGGAATGGATACTCAGGTGGAATGGTCTTCATTCGGCCCCTCCTTCAGTTTCTGTCCCTCACCTTGTCTCCATATTTGCACCCTTGGGTATTTTGTTGTTCCTTCTAAGAAGGACCGAATCATCCCCACTTGGTCTTCCTTCTTCATGAGCTTCATGTGGCCTGTGAGTTGAATCTTTGGCATTTCAAGGTTCTGGGCTAATATCCAATAATCAGTGAGTGAATACCATGTGTGCTCTTTTGTGATTGGCTTACTAAGGATGGTAATTTCTAGTTTCATCCATTTACCTAGGAAACTCTTGAATGCATTGTATTTAATAGCTGAGTAATACTCCATTGTGTAAATATACCACATTTTTTGAATCCATTCCTCAGTTGAAGGACATCTGGGTGCTTTCCAGCTCGTGGCTATTATAAATAAGGCTGCAATGAACATAGCTGAGCATATGTCTTTGCTATATGTTTGAGCATCTTCTGGGTATATGCCTAGGAGTGGTATAGCTGGATCCTCAGGTAATGCTATACCCAATTTTCTGAGGAACCGCCAGACTGATTTCTGAAGTGGTTGCACCATCTTACACTCCCACCAACAATGGAGTCAAGGAAATGCAAATCAAAACAACCCTGAGATTCCATCTCACACCAGTCAGAATGGCTAAGATTAAAAACGCAGATGATAGTAAATGCTGTTGAGGGTGTGGAGAAAGAGGAACATTTTTATTATATTAATCCTGACAATTCATGAGTATGGGAGTTCTTTCCATCTTCTGAGATTTTCTTTGATTTCTTTCTTCAGGGACTTGAAGTTCTTGTCATACAGGTCTTTCACTTGCTTGGTTAGATTCACATCAAGGTATTTTATATTATTTCCAACTATTGTGATGGTTGTCACTTCCCTAATTTCTTTTTCTTTTTCAGTCTGTTTATCTTTCATGGAGAGGAAGGCTACTGATTTGTTTGAGTTGATTTTATATCCAGCCACTTTGCTAAAGTTGTTTATCAGGTTTAGGAGTTCTCTGGTGGAAGTTTTGGGGTCACTTAAGTATACTATCATTTCATCTGCAAATAGTGATATTTTGACTTCTTCCTTTCCTATTTGTATCCCTTTGACTTCTTTTTGTTGTCTAATTGCACTGGCTAGGACTTCCAGTACTATATTGAATAGGTAGGGGGAGAGTTGGCAGCCTTGACTAGTCCCTGATCTTAGTGGGATTGCTTCAAGTTTCTCTCAATTTAGTTTGATGTTGGCTACTGGTTCGCTGTAAATTGCTTTTACTATGTTTAGGTATGGGCCTTGAATTCCTGATCTTTCCAAGACTTTTATCATGAAGGGATGTTGAATTTTGTCAAATGCTTTCTCAGCATCTAGTGAGATGATCATGTGATTTTTTTTGAGTTTGTTTATATAGTGGATTATATTGATGGATTTCCGAATATTGAACCATCCCTGCATTCCTGGGATAAAACCTACTTGATCATGATGGATGATTGTTTTGATGTGTTCTTGGATTTGGTTTGCTAGAATTTTATTGAGTATTTTTGCATTGATGTTCATAAGGGAGGTTGGTCTGAAGTTCTCTTTCTTTGTCGTGTCTTTGTGGGGTTTGGATATGAGTGTAATTGTAGCGTCATAGAATGAATTGGGTAGTGTTTCTTCTGTTTCTATTTTGTAAAATAGTTTGAAGAGAATTGGTATTAGGTCTTCCTTGAAGGTCTGATAGAATTCAGCACTAAAACCATCTGGTCCTTGACTTTTTTTAGTGAGGAGACTTTTAATGACTGCTGCTATTTCCTTAGGGGTTATGGGACTATTTAGATGGTTTATCTGCTCCTGATGTAACTTTGGTACCTGGTATCTGTCTAGGAAGTTGTCCATTTCATCCAGGTTTTCCAGTTTTGAAGAGTATAGGTCTTTGTAGTAGGATCTGATGATTTTTTGAATTTCTTCAGTTTCTGTTGTTATATCTCCCTTTACAGTTCTGATTTTATTAATTGGGATACTGTCTCTGTGCCCTCTGGTTAATATGGCTAAGGGTTTATCTATCTTTTTGATTTTCTCAAAGAACCAGCTCCTGGTTTTGTTGATACTTTGTATTGTTCTTTCTGTTTCTATTTGGTTGATTTCAGCCCTGAGTTTTATTATTTCCTGCCTTCTACTCCTCTTGGGTGTATTTGCTTCTTTTTGTTCTAGAGCTTTTAGTTGTACAGTCAAATTGTTAGTGTGTGCTGTCTCCAGTTTCTTTTTGTAGGCACTTAGAGCTATGAGTTTTCCTCTTAGCACTGCCTTCATGGAATCCGTCAAGTTTTGGTATGATATGTCCACATTTTCATTAAATTCTAAAAGTCTTTAATTTCTTTCTTTATTTCTTCCTTGACCAAGTCATCATTAAGTAGAGAGTTTTTCAGTTCCATGTTCATGTGGGTTTTCCATTGGTTTTGTCATTATTAAAGACCAGTCTTAGTACATGGTGATCTAATAAGAGGCAAGGGATTATTTCAATATTTTTGTATCTGTAGAGGCCTGTTTTGTGACCAATTATATGGTCTATTTTGGAGAAGGTACCATGAGGTGCTGAGAAAAATGCATATTATTTTGTTTTAGGATGAAATGTTCTATAGATATCTGTTAAGTCCATTTAGTTCATAACTTCTGTTAATTTCAAAGTGTCTCGGTTTAGATTTTGTTTCCATGATCTGTCCATTGTTGAGAGTGGGGTGTTGAAATCCCCCACTATTATTGTGTGAGGTATAATGTGTGCTTTGTGCTTTGGTAAAGTTTCTTTTATGTATGTAGGTGCCCTTGTATTTGGAGCAGAGTTGTTCAGAATTGAGGCTTCACCTTGATAGATTTTTCCTTTGATGAGTATGAAGTGTCCTTCCTTATTTTTTTAATTACTTTTGGATGAAAGTCGATTTTATTTGATATTAGAATGGCTACTCCAGCTTGTTTCCTGGGTCTATTTTCTTGGAAAATTGTTTTCCATCCTTTTATTTTGAGGTGGTGTCTGTCTTTGTCATTGAGGTGTGTTTCTTGTATGCAGCAAAATTCTGGGTCCTATTTGTGTATCCAGTCTGATAGTCTGAGTCTTTTTATTGGGGAATTGAGACCATTGATGTTAAGAGATATTAAGGAAAAATGATTGTGACTTCCTGTTATTTTTTTTATTAGAGGTAGAATTATGTTTGCATAGCTCTCTTTTTTGGGGGTTGTTGGAAGATTACTTTCTTGCTTTTTCTAGATTGAAGTTTCCCTCCTTTTGTTGGCATTTTCCATCAATTATCCTTTGAAGTGCTAGGTTTGTGGGAAGATATTGTGCAAATTTGGTTTTCTCATGGAATATCTTGGTTTCACCATCTATAGTGATTGGAGAAGGTACCATGAGGTGCTGAGAAAAATGCATATTATTTTGTTTTAGGATGAAATTTTCTATAGATATCTGTTAAGTCCATTTAGTTCATAACTTCTGTTAATTTCAAAGTGTCTCGGTTTAGTTTTTGTTTCCATGATCTGTCCATTGTTGAGAGTGGGGTGTTGAAATCCCCCACTATTATTGTGTAAGGTATTGCTGGGTATAGTAGTCTGGGCTGGCATTTGTGTTCTCTAAGGGTCTGTATGATGTCAGTTCAGGCTCTTCTGGCTTTTATAGTCTCTAGGGAAAAGTCTCGTGTATTTCTTATAGGCCTGCCTTTACATGTCACTTGACCTTTTTCCCTTACTGCTTTTAGTATTTTCTGTTTTGTGCATTTGATGTTTTCATTGTCACATGACAGGAGGTATTTCTTTTCTGGTCTAGTCTATTTGGTGTTCTGTAGGCTTCTTTTATGTTCGTGGGCATCTCGATCTTTAGGTTAGGGAAGTTTTTCTCAATAATTTTGTTGAAGATATTTACTGGCTCTTTAAGTTGGGAATCTTAAGTCTCATCTATACCTATTATCCTTAGGTTTGGTCTTCTCATTGTTTCCTGGATTTCCTGGATATTTTGGGTTAAGAGGTTTTTGCATTTTGCATTTTCTTTGACAGCTGTGTCAATGTTTTCCATGGTATCTTCCTCACATGAGATTCTCTCTTCTATCTCTTGTATCCGGTTGGTGATGCTTGCGTCTATGACTCCTGATCTCTTTCCTAGGTTTTCTATCTCCATGGATGTCTCCCTTTGAGATTTCTTTCTTGTTTCTATTTCCATATTCAGATCCTGAATGTTTTTGTTTAATTTCTTCTTTGTGTTTTCTTGCTGTTCTTTAAGGGATTTCTGTGATTCCTCTTTAAGGGCTTCTATTTTATTTGTACTCTCCTGTATTTCTTTAAGGGAGTTACTTAATTCCTTCTTAAAATCCTCTATCATCATCATGAGAAGTGATTTTAATTCTGAATCCTGCTTTTCCAGTGTGATGGGGTGTCCAGGGCTTGCTATATTGGGAGAACTGGGTACTGATGATGCCAAGTAACTTTGATTTCTGTTGCTTCTGTTCTTGCACTTGCCTTTCGCCATCTGGTTAACTCTAGTGTTACCTGCCCTCACTGTGTAAGACTGGAGTCTGTATTTCCAGTTATCTTGCTTGTGGCAGAGCCCCTCAGAGTCCAGATGTCTCTGTGGTCTTATGATCCTAATCTCTTGTTTGGAAGAACTCCTGGGACTCAGGCCATCTCTGGGATCTGGAAATCCTTCTGCTCTGTGTGTGGTGGTTCCTCTAGGATGGCTCAGGATATGATGTCTCCACAGGTGCAAACCAGCTAGGTATCTGCTGCTCTGAGTGCAGTGGCTTCTCCGCTGCTCCGAGTGCTGTGGCTCCTCTAGGATGGCTCAGGATTCAGTATCTCCACAGGAGCAGACCAGCTATGTGTCTGCCCCAGCCAAAAGGACCAGGAAGGGGCAGAAGGGAAGTGGAATTCTGGAGGGGTGGGATTTAGGTAGCTGGGGGATCCTGAGCATCCCTGGCTCCCAGATGTATCTCTGGGGCGTAGGGAGTGAGATGGGATTCTTGCTCACTGCTCTGAGTGCAGGCTCAGGATTTGGTATCTCCACAGGAGCACACCAGCTCCGTGTCTGTCCTAGCCAAAAAGTCCAGGCAGGGGCTTTATTGTATATTTTATTTACTTACATTTCAGATGTCATCGTCTCTCAACATTTCTCTTACATAGAAAAAACAATATCCTATCCACCTTCCTCCTTTATTCTTTTATACCATTTGAATTACATGTAAGTAATAAGGTCAGTTCTAGGTTTAGGTACTAGCAATACAATAAATGCAAATAGTCAAGGAACAAGCAAGATAATAAACACAAATAATCAAGGAACAAACAAGTTGAGAAATAAAATTCTGTGAACACTCCCATGATCACTGTGTCTAAGGGCTCTATCAACCAGCTTTTTTTTTTTTTATCAGTCTGAGTATCATGGAACCTTGATATTCTGAAAAAAGCTTGAAAGTACTGGAAGAAGTGAGTCAGGCTTTAAGCAGAAGCAAGAGGGTAGTGAGCTTGATTATTGCTAGTATAACAACTTTAATTACTTTAATTGCTAGCACCACTGCTTCTGCAATTGCTTTGATACAAGAAGTTGAGACAGCTACTTTAGTTAAACATTTAGCAAAAAAATGTTACTAATGCTTTGAATATACAAGAGGATTTAGATAGGCATTTGGAAGAATGGATCAATGTTCTCGATTCTATGCAAATAACTGGAAGGAGGTTCAGAGTTTAAAGGTAAGGAGACATCTAGAGGTTCATGCCAAATACCACTGGATTCATGTTAGTTCTAAAATTTACAGCGGTGGTCATTATAATTAAGAAAATGTTTAAAGACACTTGCAGTATATTTGGCATAATTCTCACAACTCTCTGGATATTTTAATTTTGCATAGTGAGCTTATGAATTTAAAGAATGCTGCTAAGTTGAATATTGATGTGACAAATGTTGTTGAAAAAATAACCCATGGCCTGAGGTCAGTATTTCTATATTGGTCAAGCCTCAAGAATGGCATGTGTAGCTTGATCACGCTAGCCCTTTGTGTCCAAGGAAAATTTATTCCTGCCCATCATGTTAAAGCTTGTCTTTAACAGCATCAATATGTTGGCAGCCAAAGTACTTGTCTTGAATCTGAAAATGAACCTCCAGACATATTTATTAAATTAACAGTCTGACAAGCCAAGGACAGGTAAAATTCTTCACAGAGCCTTGCCAACCTAAGGCAAAAGTACATTGCTTTTGATAATGTGTATTCCATAATGGGTAAGGAAGGCATTCTTCTCAGAATGACCTAAGACAGGCTCAGTCTTGTTTATGAAATCAAAAGTGGGAAGAGGCAGAGAGATTTAGGAGCAGCTTGTCAAGAATCTGACATGGGCCAATGACAAAAAAATGGGCTGATGGCAGGAATATAACAAGGACCAAAGACAAGGAAGAGGGTTTCAGGCAGGAATTTGACATTAGGCTAGAACAAAGAAATGATTTCAAGCAGGAATCTAAATTTTAGTACAGAACAAGAAAGTAGCATTCAGACATGAAAATGATTTTGGGCTAGGACTGGGAAGTTGGCTCAGATATTTTGATCATCCAGATACCCCCTAGAAACTGATGACAGGAGTGTTCATGAAATTTTGTTTATTACCTTGCTTGTTCTTTGACTATTTGCATCTATTATATTGCTGGTTCCTTAAACTAGAACTGAGCTTAATGCTTGCATGTAATTAAAATGATACAAAAGCAAAATGGAGGAGGGTGTATGGGATAGGTGTTTCTAGAGAGGGGAAATGGGGAAAAGGGAAGGCACATGAAATGTAAATAAGTAAAATATTCAATTAAAAAAAGTTCCTTGAAAATATTTTCTAGGCCTTTGAGTTGAGACTCTTCTCCTTCTTCTATTGCTAGTGTTAGGAGGTTTGACCTTTTCATAGTGTCCCAAATTTCCTGGTTGGTTTAGATAGAAACTTTGTAAATTTGTCATTGTCTTTGACTGATATATCAATTTAGTTTACTATATCTTCTACAATAAGATTCTCTCTTCCATCTCTTGTATTCTTTTGGTGATGCTTACATCTGTAGTTCCTATTGCTTGTCCTACATTTATCACCTACATGATTTCCTCCATTTCTGTTTTCTTTATTACCATTTTTAGGATGAGAAAATATTTTCAACAAATTAATAAATAAAATCTTTCCTAACCTAAAATAGTAAATGTCAATGAATGAAGAGAGAGAATATAGAATACAAAACAGATTTAACCAGACAAGAAAATGCTTCCTCACATAATAATCAAAACACTAAATGTACAGAATAAAGAAACTATATTAAAAGCTGCAAGGAAAATAGATACATTAACAGCTAAAGACTGACTTCTAAACACAGACTCTAAAGAACAGAAAGGCCTAAAAATAATTTTTTAAGATGGTAAGAGACCAGATATATCTGACCAGACATCTACACCCATCAAAATATTCAATCATCACAGGCAGAGAAAAACCGAGATATTCCTTTACAAAACGAAATTTTAAAAACACCTTCACAGTAATCCTGCCCTACATAAGAGGCTACAGGAAAACTCCAAAACAATGAGGGTAACTGTTCCCAAGAAAAATAAGAAATTGTTAAAACCAAATGAATGGAATTACATGTGTATGCCTACACACACACACACAGAGAGAGAGAGACAGAGAGACAGAGAGAGACAGAGAGAGACAGAGAGAGAGAGAGAGAGACAGATACAGACAGAGAGAGACAGAGACATAGAGATAGAAAGATAGAAACACTACCAACATCAAAATAACTGGATTAAACAACAATTGTTCATTAATATACCAAAACATTGACAGACTCAATTCACCAATAAAAAGACACAGCCTTACAGAATGGATGCATAAAAAGGATCCAAAACTCTGCTCCATTTAAGAAACACACTGCCTTCCTGTTTCCATCTGTGCCCCAGAGATGACCCTGTGCCACTGCTCTCCATACCCAAATCTAGCTGGGAGAGAGCTGGTCTCCCAGGAGTGCTGACATACCTGTGAGCACAGATAAGATCACCACTTCTGCACCAAAGGACCATCCTAGAACCCTCAGGACACAAGAACTGAGAAGCGGCCTGAGACAGAAATTGTGGGGTTTCCATCTCCACCAGGAGCTGACCCTTTGCAACAGGTCTCCATACACAAATCACACCAAGAGAGACCTGGTCTCTCAAGAGTGTTGACACATCTGGGAGCATAGATAAGACAACCAATTCTGCTCAAATTCATGGCCCAATAGACCTTCCCAGATCCATCATGACACAGGAACAAAGGAACAGACAGGGGCTAAATCCTTCTGATTTCTATCTGAGCTCAGAGCTTAGCCTGTGCCACAGCTCTCCATACCTAAATTTCTCCCAGAAAGAACTGGTCTCCCAGGAGTGCTGACACACAGGCTTAAGAAGGGACAAGCTACAGTCAGAGAGAGCTAAACCAGTAACATCAGAGAAAATCAAATGAAGAGAGGCAAGGCCAAAAATATAAGCAACAGAAACAAAGGCTACTTGGCATCATCAGAACACAATTCTGCCACTGTAGCAAGTCCTGGATACCCCAGGAAACCAGGAAAGCAAGACTCTGATTTAAATTCACATCTCCTGATGATGATAGAGGACTTTAAGAAGGACATAAGTAACTCCTTTAAAGAAATACTGGAGAGTGCAGGTAAACAGGTAGAAGACCTTAAAGAGGAAACACAAAAATTCTTTAAAGAATTATAGAAAAACACAACCAAGCAGGTGAAGATATTAAACAAAACCATCTAGGACATAAAAATGGAAAGGGAACAATAAAGAAACCACAAAAGAAGATAATCCCGCAGATAAAAATGAAAAAAAGAGATCAGGGGTCATAGACACAAATATCACCAACAGAATACAAGAGACATGAGAGAGAATATTAGGTGAAGAAGATACGATAGAAAACATAGACAAAAGAGTCAAAGAAAATGCAAACTGCAAAAGCTCCTAACCCAAAACATCCAAGAAATTCAGGATACGATGAGAAGACCAAACCTAAGAGTAATAGGCATAGAACAGAGTGAAGACTCACAACTTAAATAGGCAGTAAATATCTTCAACAAAATTATGGAAGAAAACTTCCCTAACCATAAGACATAACCCTAACCAATAAACCAATAAACATACAAGAAGCCTACAGAACTCCAAATAGATAGGGCCATACAAGAAATTCCTCCTTTCATATAATAGTCAAAACACCAAATGCACACAACAAAGAAAGAATATTAAAAGCAGAAAGGGAATACAGTCAAGTAACATATAAAACCCAACCTATCATAATTATGTCAGACTTTTTAACAGAGACTAAAAAAGAAAGAAAATGCTAGGTTGTCCTCATATAAACCCTAATACAACAAAAATGCCAGGCCAGACTACTATACCAAGCAAAGTTCTCAATTACCATCCATGGCAAAACCAAGTTATTCCATGACAAGACCAAATATAAAGAATATATTTCCACAAATCCAGCCCTACAAAGGATAATAGAAAATTTTAACGCAAAAGGGGAAACTGCACCCTAGAAAAATCAAGAAATTAATATTCTTTCAAAAAACACAAAAGAAGACACCCACACAAAATAAAATCCACCTCTAACAATAAAAGTAACATAAAGCAATAATAACTATTCTTTAATATCTCTTAACATCAGTGATCTCAATTCCCCAATAAAATGTCATAAACTAACACTGTAAATACCTAAACAGAATCCAGCATTTTGTTGAATACAGGAGACACAACTCAGTATTAAAGACAGACACTACCTCAGGGTAAAGGGCTGGAAAACAATTTTCCAAACACATGGTCCCAAAAACAAGCTAGAGTAGCCATTCTAATATTGAATAAAATCAACTTTCAACCAAAAGTTATCAAAAAAGATAAGGAAGGACTCTTTATATTCATCAAAGAAAAAGTCTACCAAGAAGAATTCTCAATTCTGGACATCTATGCACCAAACTCAGGGGAATTCACATTCATAAAAGAAACTATCCTAAAGCTCAAAGCAAATATTGGGCAGCACATGATAATAGTGGGAGACATCAACACCACACTCTCATCCTTAGACATATCAAGGAAAGAGAAAATAAACAGCTACACAGTGAAACTGTTAGGAATCAATGGATTTAACAGGTATCTACAGAATATTTCATTCTATAACAAAAGAATATACATTCTTCTCACCAGGTCAGGGTAATTTCTTCAGAATTGACCATATAATTGCTCACAAAACCTGCCTCAACAGACACAAGAAGATTGAAATAATTCCATGTATCCTATCAGAGCACCACAGGCTAAGGGTGGTCTTCAATAACAACAAGAAGAACAAAAACATAAATCCCACATACATACGGAAGCAGAACAATGGTCTACTCAATGATAACTTGCTCAAGGAAGAATTCAAGCAAGAAATTAAAGACTCTTTAGAATTTAATGAAAATTAAGACAAAACATAAACAAAATTTTTGGACACAATGAAATCAGTGTAAGAAAAAAATATATAGCTCTGAATGCCTCCAAAAAGAAACGTGAAAGAGTGTAAACTTACAGGTTAACAGCACACCTAAAGGCAAAAACAAGCAAAAATACACAACAAGAGTAGACAGCAGGTTATTATACAACTCAGGTATGAAATAAACCCATTAGAAACAAAAAGAACTATAAAAAACCAACAAAACTAGGAGATTTTTTTTGATAAACTCAACAAGATAGATAAACCCTTAGGCAGAATAATCAGAGGGCAAAGATACAGTATCTAAATTAACAAATCAGAAATGAAAAGGGAGAAATAACTACAGAAACTGAGGAAATTCAAAAAATCATCAGGTCCTACTACAAAAGCCTATACTCATCAAAATTGGAAAATCTGGATGAAATAGACAATTTCCTAGACAGATACCAGACACCAGAGTTAAATCAGGATCAATTAAATCATCTATATAGTCCCATAACCACTAAAGAAATAATAGCAGTCATTAAAAGTTTCCCTACAAAAAGTAAAAAATAAAAAAATTAAAAAATAAAATAAAATAATAAAATAAAATAAAATAAAATAAAATAAAGGACCAGGACCAGATGGTTTTAGTGAAGAATTCTGTTAGGCTATCCAAGAAGACCTAATACCAATTATCTATAATTGGTATTATATTCCACAAAAGAGAAACAGAAGGAACACTACCCAATGTGTTTTATGAAGCCTCAATTACCCTCATACCTAAACCACACAGACTCAAAAAATAAAAAAGAACTCCAGACCAGTCTCCCTGGTAAATATTGATGCAAAAATATTCAATAAAATTCTCACAAACCAAATCCAAGAACACATCAAAAATCATCAAACACAATCAAGTAGTCTTTATCCCTGGAATGCATGAATGGTTCAATATATTGAAATACATCAACATAATCCACTACATAAACAAACTCAAAGACGATCATCTAGCGAGATGCTGAGAAAGCATTTGACAATATTCAACACCCCTTCATGGTAAAAGTCTTAGAAATATCAGGAATTCAAGAGTCATACACAAACATAGTAAAAGCATTGTACAGCAAACCAGTAGCCAACATCAAACTATATGGAGAGAAACTTGGGGCAATCTCACTAAAATCAGGGACTAGACACGGCTGCACACTCTCTCCCTAAATATTCAATATAGTACTGGAAGTCCTAGCCAGAGCAATTAGACAACAAAAGGAGATCAAAGAGATAAAAATTGGAAAGGAAAAAGTAAAATAACACTATTTCCAGATGATATGACAGTATGCTTACCCCAAAACTTCCACAATAGAACTACTATCCCTGATAAACAACTTTAGTAAAGGCTGGATTTAAAATTAGCTCAAACAAATAAGTATCCTTCCTCTACTTAAAGGATAAGTAGGCTGAAAAAGAAACCAAGAAATTAAAACCCTTCACAAAGGTCACTAATAACATAAAATAGATCTGTGTGAATCTTGCCAATCAAGCGACAGATCTGTATGACAAGAACTTCAAGTCCCTGAAAAAAAAGAAATCGAAGAAGATCTCAGAAGATGAAAAGATCTCTCATGCTCATGGATTGCCAGGATTAATATAGTACAAATGGCCATCTTGCCAAGAGCAATTTACATATTCAATGCAATCTGCATTAAAATTCAAACTCAATTCTTCACCAAGATAGAAAAAGTAACTCTCAAATTCATTTGGAATAACAAAAAACCCAGGATAGCAAAACTATTCTGAGCAATAAAAGAACATCTGTGGAAATCACCATCCCTGACCTCAACCTGTACTACAGAACAGTAGCAGTAAAAACTGCATGGTATTGATATGGAGACAGGCAAGAAGAACAATGTAATAGAATATAAGACCCAGAAAGGAGCCCACGTCCCTATAGTCATTTGATCTTTGACAAAGGAGCTAAAACCATACAGTAGAAAAAAACAACATTTGTAACAGGTAATGCTGGTGGAACCATTAAGGATAATGTAAATGGATCCATTCTTATGTCCTCATACAAAACTCAAGTCCAAGTGGATTAAGGAACTCCATGTGAAACTGGACACACTGAAGCTAATAGAAGAGAAAGTGGGGAAGAGCCTGGAACACATGGGCATAGGGGAAAAGTTCCTGAACAGGACTCCAATGGCTTATGCTCTAACAATAAGAATTGACAAATAATACTCCATAAAATTGCAAAGCTTCTGAAAGGCAAGGGTCACTGTCAATAGGACAAAACTGCCACCAACACATTGGGAAAAGATCTTTACCAATCTTACATCTGCTAGAGGGATAATAACCAAAATTTACAAAGAACTCAAGAAATTAGACTCCAGACAATCAAATAATCCTATTAAAAATGAAGTACAGAGCTCAACATATAATTTTCAACTGAGGAATATTTAATGGCCATGAAGCATCTAAAGAAATGATCAACATCTTTAGTCATCATGGAAATGAAAATCAAAACAACCCTGTTCACACCACCTCACACCAGTGAGAATGGGTAAGATTAACAACTCAGATGACAGCAAATGCTGGCATGGATGTGGATAAAGAGGAACACTCCTCCATTGTTGGTGGGATTGTAACCTTGTACAACCACTCTGGAAATCAGTCTGGCAGTTCTTCAGAAAATTGGATACAGCATTACCTGAATACCCAGCTATACCACTCCTGGGCATATACCCAAAAGATGCTCCAACATATAACAAGGACACATGCTCCACTATGTTCATAGCAGTCTGATTTATAATAGCCAGAAGCTGGAAAGAACCCAGATATCCTTCAACAGAGAAGTATATGGAAAAACAAGTGTACATTTACACAATGGAGTATTACTCAGCTATTACAAACAATGAAATCATAAAATTCTTAGGCAAATGGATGGAACTAGAAAATATCATCCTGAGTAAGGTAATCCAATCACGAAAGAACATACATGGTATGCACTCAATGATAAATGGATATTAACCCAAAATCTCACAATACCCAAGACATGACTCACAGACCACATGAAGCCCAAGAAAGAAGAAAAAAAAGACCAAATTGTGGATGTCCTTCTTAGAAGGAGTAACAAAATACTCACAGGAGCATATATGAGAGAATGTGTGGGGTAGAAACTGGAGGAGAGACCATTCAGAGACCACCACACCTGGAGATCCCTCCTAGTTGTAATCACCATACGCAAACAATGTTGTGGATGTCGAGAAGTGCATACTGTAAAGAGCCTGATATCCCTGTCTCCTGAGAGGTACTGGCAGATCCTGACATATACAGAGGCAGATGCTCATAGATAACCATCAAAGTGATCACAGGGTTCCAAGTGGAGGAGTTAGAGAGAAGACTGAAGTAGTTGAAGGGAATTGTGGCCCCATGGGGAGAGCGACAATACCAACCAACCAGAACTTCCTGGGTCTAAACAGCTAGCCTGGGAACACACATGGAGGGACCCATGTCTCTAGCTGTATTTGTAAAGGAGGATAGACTCTTCAGGCATCAGTGGGACTGGAGGACCTTGGTTTCTTGAAGGCTGGATGCCACAGTGAGGGGATATTGAAAGGAGGGGAAGTGGGAGTGGAAGGGTGATTGAGGCCACACCCTCATAGAAATAGGAGGAGGGAGGGTGGGTCAAGGGGTTTCTTGGAGGTGGGGAATGGAGAAAGGGGATAACATCTGAAATGTAGATAAAGTACACAGTAATTAAAAAAAAAGAAAAACAATCAAATAATGGAACTGACTATGGCAGTCAAACATGTGAGACTCTTCAGCAGAAATTTAACATTGCCCATATTACATGAATTTCTTATAATTGTCAAGGACAGGAGACATTAAAACGGGCCCTTGGAACTTTAAAACAGTATCTTCATAAAATAAAAACAGGGAGATATACCCCTCTATACCACAAATTATATATAATAGCATATATAGCTTGATCATGCTAGCCCTTTTTGTCCTGGGAATACTTTTATTCCTGCTCACTGTGTTAATGCTTTTCTTCAACAACATCAACAATTTGTCATCCAACTACATAGCTTAAAACTGAAAATGGACCACCAGACAGAGTTATTAAATTAACAGGATGGTAAGCTAAGGATGGGTAAGATTCTGCATAGAACCTTACCAACCTAAGACATAAGTACATTGCTTTGATAATGTATATTCCATGATGGGTATGAAAGGCATTCTTGTCAGAGTGACCTGACAAAAGCTCAGTCTTGTTAATGAAATAAAAAAGTGGGAGAGGCAGAGAGCCTTTGAAGCTTCTTGGCAAGAATCTGACATGGGCCAAGGACAAGGAAATGGGCTGCTTGGCAGGAATATGACATTGGCTGAGGGCATGGAAGTAGGCTTCAGGTAGGAATCTAAATCTTAGGGTAGAACAAAGAAGTAATCTCAGGTCAGAACCTAAATATTAGGAGAGAACAAAGAAGTAATTTCATATAGGAATTTAAATTAGGCTAGAACAAGGAAGTAGGCTTCAGACATGAAAATGACCTTGGGCTAAGACTGGGAAGTAGGTTCAGATACTTTGGTCATCCTGATAAGCCCTTAGAAACAATGATCACGGGAATGTTGATGTAATTGTGTTTAATGCCTTTTTTTACTTTGAATATTTGTGTTTATTGTAATCCGTGTTCTTTAACTGTTTTGCATCTATTATATTGCTAGGCCCCCAACCTAGAACTGACCTTCATACATGCATGTAATCAAAATGATTTAAAAGCATAAAGGAGGAGGGGGGATGGGATAGGGGTTTCTAAGGAGATGAAATTGCAAAAGGGAATGACATCTGTATTGTAAATAAATAAAATAGCCAATAAAATATAACATATTTACAAAAATTCTTGCAAACCAAGTTGAATAACACATCAAAATGATCATTCATCACAGTCAAGTATGCTTCATCCCAGTGATATAAGAATAGTTCAATATACAGACATCCATCAATGTAATATACTACATAAACAGTCTCAAAGAAAAAAACCACATGATCATTTTATTAGATGCTAAGAAAGTATTTGAAAAAAAATTCAGCACCCATTCATGATAAAAGCTTTGGAACATCAGGAATTCAAGGATCTTATATGAACATAGTAAAAACAGTATACACCAAGCAAGTAGCCAACATCAATCTAAGTAGAAAGAAACTGGAACCAATACCATTAAAATCAGGGACTAAACAATGGTGCCCACTCTGGCTCTATTTAGTCAATATAGTACTTGAAGTTCTAGCTAGAGCAATTAGACAACAAAAGGATGTCAAAGAGGTACAAACTGAAATGGAAAAATGTCAAAATATCATTATTTGCAGATGATATGATAGTATACTTAAGTAACCCCCAAAATTCCACCAGACAACTCCTAAACCTGAAGAACAACCTCAGCAAAGTGGCTGAATGAACTCCAACCAATCAGTAGCCTTCCTATACTCAAAGAATAAAAGGGCTGGAAAAAGAAATTATGGAAATGACACCTTTCACAGTAGTCACAAGTAATATAAAATATCTTGGTGTGACTCTAACCAAGCAAGTTAAAGATCTATACAACAAGAACTTCAAGTCTCTGAAGAAGGAAATCAAAGAGAACCTCAGAAGATGAAATGATCTCCCATGCTCATGCATTGGCAGGACTAATATAGTAAAAATGGCAGTAGTGCCAAAATCAATCTACAGATACAATACAATCTCCATCAAAATTCTAACTCAATTCTTAATACACTTAGAAAGAACAATTCTCAAATTTGTTTAGAATACCAAAAAAAAAAAAAACAAGTTAGCTAAAACTGTTCTCAAAAATAAAGGAATATCTGGGAATATCCCCATCCCTGACTTCAATCTATAGTCCAGGCAATAGTGGTAAAATGGGTATGTTTTTGGTACAGTGATAGGCAGGAAGATCCATGGAAAAGACTTGAAGACCCAAAAATGAACCCTCACACCTATGTTCACTTGACCTTTGACAAAGTAACTAAAAGCATCCAGTGGAAAATACATAATTTTCAACAAATCATGGTGGTTCAACTGGCAGTCAACATGTAGATGAACGCAAATTGATCCATTCATGACTCCCTGTACAAAGTTCAAGTCCAAGTGGATGAAGGACCTGTACATGAAACCAGAAACACTGAAACGAATAGAAGAGAAAGTGGGGAAGAGTCTCGAACACATGGGAAGAATGGCAATCTTTCAGATCAGAACACAAAAGGCTTGTGCTTTAAGATCAACAATAGACAAAAGGGATCTCATAAAATTTCAAAGCTTATGTAAGGCAAAAACACTACCAATAGGACATAATGGCAACCAAGAAATAGGGGAAATATCTTTACCAATCCTACATCCTATAGAGGGCTAATATCCAATATACACAAAAATGTAAGAGTTTATAATCTAGAGAATCAAATAACTCTATAAAAATGGAGGTATAGAGATAAAGAATTCTCAATTGAGGAATATCGACTTGCCAAAAAGCACCTAAAGAAAGTTTCAAAATCCTTAGTCATCTTGGATGTGAAAATCAAAACAACCCTGACATTCCACCTAACAGAAGTCAAAATGGCTAAGATCGAAAACCCAGGAGACAGTAGATGCTGGCAAAGATGTGGAAAAAAGGAACACTCCTCAATTGCTGGTGGGATTTTAAGCTAGTACCACTACTCTGGAAGTCAGTCTGGCAGTTTCTCAAAAAAAAAAAAATGGGCATAGAATTACCTGAGGACTCACCATACCATTCCTAGGTATATGACCAAAAGATGCTCCAACATATAACCAGGACACATTCTCCACTCTGGTGATAGCAACTTTGTTTATAGTAGACAGAAGCTGGAAATAAAGCAGATGTAGTTCAACAGAGGAACGGACACAGAAAATGTGGTAATTGTATATAGTGGAATTCTTCATGAAATATTTAGCCAAATTGATGGAACTAGAAATTATCATCCTGAGTGAGTTAACCCAATCACAAAAGAACACACATGGTATGCAGTCACTGATATGTGCATATTAGCCCAAAAGTTTGGCATTGCCAAGAAACAATTCATAGATCACATGAAGCTCAAGAAGACTGAAGACCAACGTTTGGATGCTTCGGTCTTTCATAGAAGGGGGAACCAAATACTAACAGATGAAAATATGGAGACAAAGTGTGGAGCAGAGACTGAAGGAATGGCCGTCCAGAAACTGTCCCACCTGGGGATTCATTCCATATACGGTTACCAAAAACAGATACTATTGTGGATGCCAAGAAATATTTGCTGACAGAAGCCTGATATAGTTGTCTCCTGACATATTCTGCTACAGCCTGAAAAATACAGAGGTGGGGGCTTGCAGCCAACCATTGAACTGAGCATTGAGTCCCCAGTGGATGAGTTAGGGAAAGGATTGAAGGAACTGAGGGGTTTCTGAGGAAGAAAAGCAGTATTTGCTAACCAGACCAATCCAGAAATCCAAGAGAGTAAACCACCAACCAAAGAGTTCACATGGATGGACAGATGACTCCAGATATATTTATAGTAGAGGATGGGTTTGCTGAGAATCAATGGGAGGAGAGGCCCTTGGTCCTCTGAAGGCTTGATGGTGCAGTGAAGAAGTATGCCAGGATGGGGAGTCTGGAGTGCATGGATGGATGGAGGAACACCCTCATAGAAGCAGGGTGAGGAGAGATGGAATAGGTGTTTTTGCAGTGAGAGGAACCATGAAAGAGGATAACATTTCAAACATAATTAAAGTAAATAACACAGAAAATGTTCTCTTTTAAAAAAAAGAAAAGAAAATCCATGACCAAAAATAAATTTTCAGTGAGAATATTTTGGTTTTTTTGGCTCCTGTATCTGTATCATCATTTATCAATGAAATCAGGACAAGAACTCAAACAGTGAAGGAAACTGCACCAGTCACTCTTTCAGTGTTCATTTTACTGTCTTTCTCCTTAAGGCTCTCACTCTGCTTTCTTATAGAATCCAGGCCAAGAGAGGCTCTGGAATAGAACTTTCCATAATAAGCTGAGCCCTCCCATATTAACAACTAATTAAGAAAATAGTTCATTATGCTCCCTACAATTCAGTCATAGAGACATTTGCATAACTGACATCTTTTTTCTCTCCAAAGACATTACTTTGTGTCATGTAGACATAAATGTACCAAGCACAATATAGATGTAGCAAAACTCTGTAATATCTTCCATGAGTAAGGCATATGACCTCACTAACCAAAAACTTTGATGAGGAACGTAGTCCCAGACATACTTTCCTTAGTGTGGTGTTGGCTGCTGATTTAACTGAAAAGCAGTTGGTAATGATCAGAAAATTTCTAACAAGACTCAAGTATATTTTTTGGTCATTAGGCAATGGAAATAAGTGCACATATTAATGGGTATTAAGTGAAAGTCAAGGTATTTCCAGAGACACTGTATATATGAGCTGACCTACCTTATTGTGGACATTATAAAGCATTTATATGTAAGAAAAAAAGTCCTTCCTGTATGTGCCCTTGTTCTGTAGAGTTTATTTTCAATCCTCATAGACTTTTGAATTTCATCATGTCAAATGGTATTTAGGCAATGGTATGTGGACACTCTTCCCCAATAGGGTGGACCCTGGTAGCTTTACCTTTCTTGGACTGAGATAATGACATAATGACTCCAGCAAATTGAGAGGCTGAACTTCAGACATATTTTTTCCACTATGCATTTGTCACTTGGACAGAAAGGCTCAGATATAAAGCCTGAGGGTAGAAAATGTTGAATACTTCTCCAGAGAGGGGAGCAAAATGACATGGAATGAATATGTAGCTTAGAGGGCTCCATTCTGCAACACTTATAAATCCACAGACAGGCATATATGTTCACTGACTAAAGCCTTTATCTGGGGCCATTGTTGGTTCCATTTATGCTAAAAGAAATACTCACCATGCCACTTTGTTGTTGTTGGTTTTTTGTTTTTTTTGTTTTTTGTTTTTTTTTTTTTGTTTTTTGATGCTGAAGCTTTCTTTGCTCCAGTACAATTTAATTATGTCAAAGTGTTTGATGTCCTTGACAGATAATATATACCAGGATGGAGACATGGTGATCAATGTGTTCTTGCCCCTGTAGACCTATAAAACAAACACACTGAAGGGCCTGAGAATGCAGACATTCTTCAAAGGTAAGTGTCTCCAGTCCTTTCATCCTAGTCCAAATTTCCAAGTTGCACACTTAATCTATTTTATCATTCCTTCTCAAGCATTTCCTTCTAGAAAGTGCTGCACTTACAAACTTGTAATCATTTTTGTTAGATGTCTTCTACTTTTATGGGTGAAAAGTAGAAGACTAACCCTGATGCCATGCAGCACACAAATGATGTTACTTAGAAATATAACTTTAAGGTCAGTAATGAAACTCAAAGTTGCTTCTACAAAAGAGATTCATAATATGCTTCCTTTATGTATTTCCTAATATCTGTATTGACTGTGTACAACTTTGTGGATTACATTCCTTGAGAGAACACCTATTGTGTTTTATTATTTCAGACTCTTTGGAGATCACGATCTTGTGCCAAGTGTGCCCCTGTCACTTCCCCTTGGTGTAATTAGGCAATCCAGTGACCTAAAGTGGACTCCTATGATATTTCTATTCCATCTAGTTTGTGACTGATTCACATATAGTACATACTTTTGACTATAAAGATACCACCACTGCAATAATTGACACAGTTAACAAAAGATTGATACATACTGGCAGATGTAAGGACCCAAGAAGAGGACCCCATCTCAAGTCCCAATTAGCACGCACCCAAGGAGAC
>NW_021604617.1:398355-398695 GCF_004785775.1 Grammomys surdaster | reverse complement strand
TAAGCTCAGCAAGCTGTCCTGCGGTCTTTGCCAAGTTGTTTGTGGTCTCTGCTGAGCTGTTTTAATTTTTACCCTTACAGCAGATATTATAAACGGGTTGCTTATCTTTCTGTGAGTAGAGTTATTGCCACTGAGAGCAGTTATTGAATCTCTTGTCAGAAGATGAGCCTGTGTATGTTGTATGGAGTGTTAAAGATAGTTTTTGTGCCCTTTCTCTAGCTGTGAGCAGGCCCAAGATCTTGTTTATCACAATAGACCAGATAATAGGACCTAGGTGGAACTAACCACCTTGTCTGTATATCAATAGACACCTAGGTGGAGTCACCCACCTTGGCTGCAC
>NW_021604617.1:395438-398345 GCF_004785775.1 Grammomys surdaster | reverse complement strand
CTTGAGACATCTCCGGCCATGACCTGTGACCAAGAATGGATTATCCCCACCCATCTCTCCTGGCTGAAACTAAGAAGGGTTCGGGCGGGATCTTCCCCTTTAAATTGAAAGTTTAGCATTAAACCATCGAGCCTTGATCAGAGAACTTTGTCTTGCCTTCATCATTTCTCGCTCTCCATCCCCTTTTCGTTCCCAGCCCTCTTTCCAGGTGAACCAGTTAGACTCGTGGCCTCAGGCGGCTACAAGGTTTCAAGGGCAATAGGCAACAATTCTTGCTTAGAAGTGATATTATTAATACAATAGTGTTTTCAATATTATTCAAAGAGCAAATAGCTAAGAGTAATCAATATTTGACAATTCAGTTATGCTATATATGTAGATAGATGGCTTTCTGTTTTTCAATTTTTTTATTGGATACTTTATGAACATTTTAGATGTTATCCCCTTACCCCACTCCCCCCACCCAGGAACACCCTATCCCATCACCCCTCTTCCTGCTTCTCTGTGGATATGCCCCTAACTACCCCTCTCTCCCAACCCGCACCCTCGAATTCCCACACACATGTCATCCAGCCTTCATGGGGCCAAGGATCTCCTCTCCAACCTATGTCCAACAGGGCCATCCTCCCATACATATACAGCTGGAGCCATGGTTCCCTGCCTACATTCTCCCAGGCTGGTGGTTTAGACCCTGGGAGCTCTGGTTGTTCAGTATTGCTGCTCTCCTCATGAGGATGCAAAACTGTTCAGTTCCTTCTGTATTCACACTAACTTGTCCATTGGGAACCCCTTGATCAGTTCAAAGATTAGCTGTGAGCATCTGCCTCTGAATGTGTCAAACTCTGGCAGACCTCTAAGGACACAGCTCTATCAGGCTCCTGTCAGCATGCACTTCCAGACATCAGCATCAGCATCTACCTTTGGTGACTCCACATGGAATGGTGACTCCACAGGTGGAATGGTCTCTAGACTGCCCCTCCTTCAGTTTCTGTCCCACAATTTGTCTTCATATTTGCTCCCTTGAGTAGTTTGTTACTCCTTCTAAGAAGGACCGAAGCACCCCCACTTGGTCTTCCTTCTTCATGAGATTCATGTGGTCTGTGAGTTGAATCTTCGGTATTTCAAACTTCTGGGATAATATCAAATAATCAGTTAGTGAATACCATGTGTGTCCTTGTGTGATTGGGTTACCTCACTCAGTACGATATTTTCTAGTTCCATCCATTTACCTAAGAATTTCTTTTTTTTTCTTTTTTTTAAAAAAAATAATTTATTTTTTCTCAAATCGTAATTCATCCACACAGGGGTTACAAACACAGAAAGGCAGGATGTGGGGAAGGGAATGACACTGGAGTGTGGGTGTTCAGGGGGAATACAGATATCTTTCAGAACCGGGTATTGGCTGGGTGAAGGTTCAGGGGACAAGTCAATATGACTCTGCCTATTACTTGCTTGTCCTTACCTAAGTTGGTATTGTCTGCAAAGGCTACCTATTTACAAGCTCTATGACTACTCAGGCTTGTAAATTTCCACAAAAGCTGCCTGTTTACATTAGCTTATAGCCATCTGTTTCAAGGTTTTTCTACTGAGACCCAAGACCTGGTGTTATTATACATGTATGACAGGCCTATTGATAATTTTAGGCCTATGGCTGATTTTAGGCCTTCAGTGTGAAATCAGGGCTGCCCCTGACATCTCCTCCCTTCTCTAAGTATAGAAGGGCTGTGGCAATTCTAATCTTGCAAAGGCAGGGATAGAGGCCTGACCTCCAGTACTCCAAGGGGACCTTGTAATGGCTCCAGTACCCCTGTCGTTGTTCAGTGAGGCATGAGGGCCATACCCATCCTGATGTCTTTTTCCTGGAGAGGGGATACTTTTGACATCAACTCCTATGCAGTCAGGCTTGTCCTTCAGGGAACCCAGAGAAATATTGTTATCTTTTATTTATATTCCCTTGCAGTGCTTAGCCTCACAGCCTAAGCAAGAATTCAGATTGCCTGTCAGAGGGGGTTCTGGGTGGCCCCTCTCTGCTTGGTCTAGGGGCAGAAGTCCCCCCTTTTAGGTTGGTTGGAGGAGGGTATTGGAAACACCCTGTATAAAGTAACAACCTCATCTTGAGTCTCGTAGTCCTCCATAGCTAACTTATGATAATGTATCTGAATAGGTCTTGCTACCAAATTATTTATCTGTTGTATCACAAAGTTATTCTGCCTATTTGAAGGCCAGGGACCAGCAGAAATAAGCAAAAAGAACCCAAGTAATGGTCCCAAGATGGGAGGAAATAGGGTTGAAAACCTTGGAGAGGCTGAAAACCAATTCTTGTACCAGCCTTCATCTGTCTCTTTCTCTCTCTGATTTTTCTTAGGGCCTTCACTGACCTATTTCATGCTCTCTTTAACGCTGCTTGTCTTGTCTATGTAAAGACAATATTCTTCTTTAACGCTGAATTTTTTCACATTGAAAAAACTTCTATCCTAAGGATTCTACCCTCATGTAGAACAATGCCTCACATGAAGATTTTGGACCTCCTATTTTTTTTTTATAGAATCCAGAACAACTACATTTGATTATTGATCTAATTTCTATGTCAATATAATATCGGCATGCTTTTTAGTGTACACCCAGCTTTATTTATAAAAGTCATTTTTTGCAATTAATTAACATTAGTTAGTATGGATGACAAGAACTTCAAGTCCTTGGAGAAATAAATTGAAAGAGACCTCAGAAAATGGAAAGATATCCCATGTTCAAGGATCAGTAGTATTAACAGGGAGAAAGTGGACATCTTACAATAAGCAATCTACAGATTCAAAGCAATTCCAAGCAAAATGCCAACACAGTTCTTCACAGATATAGAAAAAGGAGTTCTCAACTTCACATGGAAGACCAAAAGAAAGAGAGAGAAAG
>NW_021604617.1:281700-390438 GCF_004785775.1 Grammomys surdaster | reverse complement strand
GAAAAAGAGAGAGAGAGAGAGAGAGAGGGAGGGAGGGAGAGGGGAGAGAGAGGGAGAAACTAAGAAAAAGAAACAGGATATCCAAAATAAGCCATGACAGTAAAAAAAAATCTTCTGGAGAAAAAAAAACACATGACTACAAGCTGTACTCCAGAAAAAAAAAAAAAAAAAAAAGATAAGCACCACATGGTATTGGTATGGAGAAAGACAGGTCAATCAACTGAATGGAATCACACCCAGGATAAACCAATACATCTAGAGACATGTGATCATTGACAAAGAAGCCAAAAACTATACTTTGGACAAAGGAAAGCATCATTAACAAATAATGCTATTCTCACTGGTGATCTGCATGTGGAAAATGCAAATTGATCCATATTTACCACCCTACATAAAAAAAGTTCAAGTGGAACAAACACCTCAACATAAAAACAGATTCACAGACTAATAGAAATGAAATTGGGAAATAGCCTCAATTGCATTGGCACATGGAAAATTTTCCTAAAATTGACAGATGGTAAGTTGTTAAAAATACAATAAGGATCAATGTGAGGATGCTTGAATTTCACTTAGAAAAAGGAAAATAGTCATGGGTGGCAAAGGAGTTGATCAGGCTGGAAGAGGGGAGGGACAGAAGAATCCATGAAGCTGGATCAGATAGGAGAAAGTAGCCCAGAGGACCAGGAACATGGAAATATGCAACTGCCAGGTGATTGGGAGACATGAAAAAGGGGAGGTTTCCAGGACACATTATTGGTTACCTTGGCAGAAAATTCCAACAGTGGATTTATAGAATCTGAATAGATCACCTCCAGTAGTTATACAGGGTTTCAAATAGAGGGATGGGGACAACACCCCACCATTCAAATTTTCCACAAAAATCTTATGACCCCCAAAAAATGCAGGGACAAAAACAGAGCAGGCACCAACTGAATGGATGGCTAGTGATGAGGCAAATAACTTGGGATTTATCCCATGAGGAGGCACAAAACACAGAAACATTAAATAGCATATGGGAAAGTTACATACCTCGTTCTGGGGACATAAAAGTAAAACTAACTTAAACTGTACTAGAGATTATTTTTTAGCAAACTAAAAGTGTGGTTTCATGTGCTTGGCAAAATATAAGCGTAGCAACACTAAAAGGGAATTGGGTATCTGGATTCGTAATTAAAAACACCTGTCCAGCAAGCATGAGGATGGGTGTTCTGAATCCAAACTCCCATGTGAAATATTGGTGTGGCTGGATATGCACCTGAACCTCCAGCACAGAAATAGGAGGATCACTGAAGCTTCCTTGTTTCCAGAGAAATTTCACTCAGTAAGTCATGCACTTTCAAGGATATAATTTTTCAGAAAGAAAAGGACACTAGGTCCATGTGGAAAATTTCTGGGCTGTTCAGTCGTGTTTAGTGCAAAGAATTTGTGATCCAGAACTCACAAAAAGGACATAAACTTTATTCTAAGATCACTGTTAAAAAGATTGATTAAATTCAAAAAACCATCAGATCCTACTACAAAAGCCTATACTCAACAAAATTGGAAACTTTGGCTGAAATGGCCAATTTTCTAGGCAGATACCAGCTCCCAAAGTTAAATCAGCATCAGATAAATCATCTAAACAGTCTCATAACCACTAAGGAAATAGAAGCAGTCCTTAAAAGTCTCCCAAAATAAACCAACCAAACAAATGAAGAAAAACTACTTTGGACAATTCTATCAAGCCTGCAAGGCATACCTAATGCAAATATTCTTCAAACTGTTGCACATAATAGAAAAAAAAGATATACTACCCAATTCATTCTATGTAGCCACAATTACATTTATACCTAAACCACACAAAGACCCAACAAATAAAGGAAATTTCAGAACCATATTCTTTATGAATATTGATGCAAAAATACTCAATGAAATTCTTTTTTTTTCAATGAAATTCTTACAAATTGAATCAAAGAACACATGAAACAATCATCCATCATGATCAAGTAGGCTTCAACCCAGGAGTGGTATAGTTGGTTCCTCAGGTAGTACTATTCCCAATTTTCTCATGAACTGCCTGACTGATTTTGAGAGTGCTTGTACCAGCTTGCAATAGCACCAACAATGGAGGCATGTTCCTCTTTCTTCACATCATCACCAGCATCTGCTGTCACTTGAATTTTTAATCTTTGCCATTCTGACAGGTCTGAGGTAGAATCTCCTGGGCGTATACCCAAAAGATGCTCAAATGTATAACAGGGACATATGCTCCACTATGTTTATAACAGCCTTTTTCATAATACCCAGAAGCTCAAAAAAATTAAGATGTCCTTCAACAGAGGAATGGATACAGAAAATCTGGCACATTTACACAATGGAGTACTACTCATCTATTATAAACAATGACTTCATGAAATTCTTAGGCAAATGGATGGAACTAGAATTTATCTTCCTGAGTGAGGTAACCCAGTCACAAAAAAACATACATGGTATGCACTCACTGATAAGTGGATACTAACCCAAAAGCTAAGAATATCCAAGATACAATTTACAGACCACATGAATCTCAAGAAGAAGGAAGACCAACATGTAGATGACTTAGTCTTTCTTAGAAGGGAGAACAAAATACTCATGGGAAGAAATTTGGAGACAACATGTGGAAAAGAGACTGAAGGAAAGGCTGTTCAAGTACTACCTGACCTGGGGATCCATCACATATATAGACACCAACCCAGACACTATTTGAGGATACCAATAAGTGCTTGCTGAAAGGATCTTGATATAGCTGTCTCCTAAGAGAATCTGCCAGAGCCTGACAAATACAGAGTTGTATGCTCACAGTCAACCATTGGAGGTCCCCAAAGGAGGGGTTAGAAAAAGGACTAAAGGAACTGAAGAGGTTTGCATCCCATAGGAAAAACTAAAATATCAATGAACCATAATCCCCAGTGTTGCTGGGGTCTAAACTACCAATCAAAAAGTACACATGGAAGAACACATGCCACATATGTAGCAGAGGATGACCTTGTTGGGCATCAATGGGAGGAGAGGTCCTTGGTCTTTTGAAGGATAAATGCATATGAGAAGGCCAGGGTGGGGAGGTGGGAATAGGTGGGTAGATGTGGAAGCACCCTCATTGAAGCAAGGGGAGTGGAGATGGGATATGGGGTTTCAAAGGGACACTTCTGTAAAGGGGAAAGGGGATAACATTTGAAATATAAAAGAAAATATCTAATAAAATAAATAAATAAATGAAAGATGTGTAAATAAAATTACTAACCAAGAATCTAAAAAAAAAAAAAGTACCTTGTCCTGAGGTTGAGCAGATAGCTCTGTGGTGAACAGCATTATGATACAAGGATGATGAATACCTTAGTTATAACCTATAATGGTCACATTAAAACAGGATATGGCTATACAGGTCTGTAATCCCAATGTTTCTTGGCAAAGACAAGTGACCAAGTAATTTCTAGATAGTCATCTGAGGTTCAAGTTCATGGGGGAACTCTTGTCTCCATGGAACTGATAAAAGAATACATCCTGTATGGTCCTCTGACCTATGTGTTTCATACATCTTGGTATAAAACACACACATACACAAACATAGGCATATTTATACAAACAAAATGCATACATGTGTAACAATACATACAATGTACACTACATACATATTTATACTCCACAAATATGTAAACACATGACACACATACACACACAAAAATACATAGATATGCACACTTATAGCTATATATGAAAGCTCTAGTTCAATCTGGATCCTGAAAAACACATAAACATATATTGATATAACACAAGCATGTCTATAAGTATATGAAATTATGATTATGATGTAATTAAATACATAGTGCATTGTGGGAAAAAATTAGAAAGCCTGCAGTGGTGGAGTCCGTAAGGCTTCCACACTGAGCCAGGTCCCTATACTCAAGGAGGTCTAAGGTTCCCAAGGCCTGGAGGCTTTAGCGGTGGCAGGCCCCAATAACATGAGGAAGTCTTTGGTTCCAAAAGGGTTTATTGTCATGGCGGATGGTAGATGGATCTGGAAGTACCCCCATAAAACTCAGGCCAGTCCCGAGTTAAATAGGGAGGGAGAAAGGGGGAGCATTGCGGGAGGATCTGGGGAGGACCTGGGGAGGCATGCTTAATTTGTTCCACCCTCTGGCCTTCATTAGTATGTAAATCCCTAGGGCCTGAGGCCTCTAGTCACACCCTTTACCTGTGCACTTTGGGAGGGGCTGTCTGGCCTACATGACTGAACAATGTAACACTATGGAGACTAGACTGCTTTTCAGGACCCTGAGTTCTGGGTGTGCACTGAACTCCTGCTGGTTCTCACACAGAGTCTCAGGGTTCTAGGAAACTGCCCAACCATGACCCAGAATACCCGTACGAAGTCCCACATCTCTTCCCTTTTACTTTTTTAAAAAAGGGGTGTCACTGTGTCATCTGTGGTGAAAATTTTGGATGAGGAAACCAAAAGAAAGCACTATATAGGCCAGAGGAGTTAGCACAATTAAGTCATAGGATAAGGGGAGTTCAGGGGGTGTTGAGAAGGTAAGGGATCATTGAATCAATTGATTACAGTTTGAGGTGGTACAGTTTGAGTGTAATAACATCTGACTAATTTAGATAGACATTATGTTTTCCTCACTAACATGTAATTTTAGCTATTTGACTTTGGCAAAAGAGTTCATTTGTAGCTGGAAGGTCTGAATCTGTAGGAATCAGTGTCTCTGGATCTTGGCGTGTGTCTGGAGTTCAGTGTGTGTCTCTGGATCTCAGCATGACTCTGGAGTGTGCAGTCAGGCGGTGTGGCTGCAAGAAGATAGCATGGCATCCTAGGCAGGTTCCAGGAGGTGGCATTGTCTCTGCAGGACTTGTGGGAGCACCTGTAGAATAATCACAACAGGGAAGCAGCACCCAGGTAGGGGGTTGTCTGCAAAGGGTGTGTAGTAAGCATTAAGCTATTTGGGATCAGGCACGTCATGGTGTGCCCTTGAGATCCTAGAAAGACAAAGGTGTTTGAGGAAATTTTAGTCTTTGAAGGCACCTTTGAGTCTGTTTTTGATTGCTGAGGAAGAAAAACATCATGTTAATTATGTCAGCAGCAGTTTGTCTGTAAAAGGAAACTAGTTGTTACTTAAGAGCTGAGAAACGGTGATCAGCATTTTGATTTAACCTGTAGAAGTAGATTAGATGACTTTTGAACCTTTAAGAAGTCTTAAAAATTGAAAAAAAAATGTGGCAAATATATCATGGGTGTTAGAGAGAAAAGGAGACATTTAAACAAAAAGCAAAAAATCTTGGGTTGAAAAGCACAAACAGTTTTGTTTTAGGTGTTCCTGTTGGGGGAAAAGGCATTAATGCCGAGAAAGCATGGACATTGTTGCAGGCATTCCTGTTGCGGAGAAAAGGTTAATGGTGGATTTAGAATTAGTAGGGGAGGGGCTTGCTCTTCCATGTGGTGACTGCTCTAGCAGAGAGGCCAAGGCATTCCCCATTTGTTTTTCTTAGGAATCCTAGATGTAGAGGAGAAAAAGAAGGCCAACCTTGAAGAAAAGTTCAAAGCAAGAAACATAGGTGTTTGATAGGAGAGTCAGAAGGAGTAAAAGGCTGTGTAAAACTGAGCCATGGTGGGGAGACATGTGGAAGCTGGCTTATAGCTGGCAGCTCCTGGGAGCTGGCAGGCAGTGTGCAGTTTCTCCAGGCTCAGCCCAGAGTCTTTAGTTGCAAGAAAGAAACTGTGAGGTACACAGGGGCGAAGGGAGCAGACAAAGTCTCAGACCCTCTGCTTTCAGGCAAGCCAGCTGGGCTGTAGCTGGGTGCAAATGACCTAGGAGGTAAAGGAGGGAAGGGAGCAAGCAGGGAGCCAGCCCTGTTGCTTCAGACAAGCTGGCTGGGCTGTAACCAGAAGGCAGCAAATGGCGGAGGAGTGGAGGACGTCTACACTAGGTTAGCAGGTAGCCTGTGAAAGACTGACCCCTGGGGGAAAATCACTGGGGGCTAGAGTTTAGAGCCAGTGATACTGAGAAGCTAGCAGGCAGAGCTTGAAAAGCTGACCCCTGGCGGAGTGGTAGAGAGCAGAGATTAGGGAATTGCCACCATCTTGTTAAGTTGGAGAACTCGTGGGAAGAAAGAAAGCTATGATAGCAGGCAGCTCCTGAAAGACTGAAGTAGGCACTCCTGAGAGCTCAAAATGAAAGGGGAATCTCTCAACCAAGGAAAAGAGTCTTAGAACAAGAGTCATAGCAGGTGCTGTGGCTTGAAACAGCTGTTAGCTGTGAAGGAGACCTCTCTGTGGAGCTGGGGGATGGGAAAAGTGGAGGCTAGGGAGCTTCTGCCATCTTGCCCTTGAACTGCAGAACTCATGGAAGAGAGGGAGAGAGAGATGGACCTAGTCTTTTGAGCTAGGCAGGAGCTAGTGGTAGCTAAGAGTCAGAGAGAAAATGCTGGCCTGAAATATGTGGAGAGAGAAAGAGAGAGACCTGCCTAGTCTTGGGGACTAGGCTGGAGTTACTCATGGTTCCATGGAGAGGGTCTTCGTAGGTGCCAGCAAGGGGGTATTCTTGGAGCTGGCTTTGGCTGAATCCTCTACCACCTGTAGAGAACGATGTAGGCCCATGCATGGGCAATCACGAGCATGAGTCTCTGTTGTGTTGTGGGTTCATGTGTCTGCCAAGATGTGGTAGGATGGGATTGTAGCTCAGCATGGCAGGAGCACACAGGATCTTGGCTGAGTTTATTCCCTACAACACTGGACTAGCACAGTGGGGCCCCGCCCTGCATGGGGAATTCTCACTCTGGTTCTGCGGGGGTGCAGAGCTCTTGGATTGGAGATCCCTGGGCCAGAAGATGGCCGGGGACTGACTGGTCTCAAGTCCTTGGGCTCTCAGACCACTGAGAGGCCTCCGAAGGACCAAGATGGGGAGATGTGGGTGCATGACCAGACAACCCACAGCCAAGAAAAATGAGGGGGGAAGAAGAAAGAGGCCCTGGCAGCACCCGCGGGAGAGATTTGGTTACTTGCTTAGAAGATTTGGTTGCTTGCTTAGTCAGTGGCCTGGCTAGCTTGCTTGAAGATGTGAGTCCTTATGGCTGAGAAGAGTCAGCATGGGAGAAGCACAGAATCTTCACTGAGTCCATTCCTCACAGCATCGGATAAGCAGGGTGGGAAGCTCGGCTGCATTCTGTAGCAGACTGGGGCAGCCCGGTTCTTGAAATCCTTGAGTGTCTGTGCCCCACCTTGAGTGCCAAAATGTGGGGAAAAATTAGAAAGGCTGCAGCAGTGGAGTCCGGGAAGCTTCCACGATGCACCGTGTCCCACATACTCAAGGAGGTCTAAGGTTCCTGAGGCCTGGAGGCTTTGGCGGTGGCATGTCCGAATGACATAAGGAAGTCCTTGGTTTCAAAAGATTTTATTGTCATGGTGGATGGTAGATGGATCTGGAAGTACCCCCATAAAACTCAGGCCAGTCCCAAGTTAAATAGGGAGGGAGAAAGGGGGAACATTGGGGGAGGATCTGGGGAGGATCTGGGGAGGCATGCTTAATTTGCTCCACCCTCTGGCCTTCATTAGTATGCAAATCCCTAGGGCCTGAAGCCTCTAGTCACACCCTCTACCTGTGCACTTTGGGAGGGGCTGTCTGGCCTACATGACTGAACAATGTAATTCTATGGAGACTAGACTGCTTTTTAGGACCCTGAGTTCTGGGTGTGCACTGAACTGCTGGTTCTCACACAGAGTCTCAGAGTCCTAGGCAACTGCCCAACCATGACCCAGAATACCCTTATGCAGTCTCACAGTGCATAATCTCAATTATGAGTAAATAATAGTTGTGAGTTATGGCCTGAAAATTTATGAAGAAATACAGCATTCTGTATAATATCTACAGGGGGAAAATATCTAATGTCAGCACAGAGCTAGTTCTGATAATATTGGCAAGAGAACACAGAAAATCTCAGAACCATTAGTGCTTCCTGACTAATAGCCACAACATAGGAAGTATGGTGAGACAAGGAACTGCAAGTTTTACTCTAGTATACTTGGCTTCAACCTCACACAGGCCATGCAAAGTGGAAATCGGACAAGAACATATAGTTCAGTTTCTCTCTGTCCTTCATCATGGCCCTTTAGAAATTCTTGATTCACTCTGCCAATCCAGAGGACAACAGTCACTCTTATCAGAACCTCATAAAATATTTTTTTCACTTTTATGAAAGATAGGCATTCAAAGTTAAAAGCATGAGACCACTTTTCATTGGCTGCCTGCTTCATTATTAGGAGACAGTCTTCTTACTTGGTCCACATAAAGTAAATAGATGAAGAAAGTGACCAAATTTTTAAAAAGACTGTAAACTCTGTATGAACAGTTAAACATGACCACAAACAAACCTAGTAATGCCCACAAAAAACTTCTGTTGTAACTGTTTGGTATAGCAAGGTACAGTTCTAACATGGAACCTGTGTGGGGAAGCTTTTGCTCAGTGAATGACAGTTATTATATTCAGTTTGAAATCAATGGTGATGGAAAATTGTTCTATAGCATGTTTTATGTCCTCTACACAGGATCAGTACCAACAACTACCAATTTGTGGTAGCTTTGAAATTTGCCATCAAGGAGATCAATACGAATGCCCTCATTTTAGCTAACATATCTCTGGGATACAGTATTTACAATGCTGGGCAAAGTGAAGAGGAGACAATGAAAAGTTTCCTACTTTGGCTCACAGGGAAGTTCAAACCTTTGCCAAACTACAACTGTAAAAGTGAGGAAAAACTTGTGGCTGTAATCACAGAAACAACACGGGAAATTTCTTCCATAATTGTGATACTGCTGAGACTACATAAACATCCACAGGTGAGATTATAAGGATGGGAATAATTAAAGCATCCTCAATTTATGATATTTGAATACCAAGAAAAAATATAAATGAAGAAGACTTTGCCTGTGTATGATTCAAAATATAATATTTTGGGCTTGATTATGGTCCAGGAGTCAAGAATACATTCTGTGAAATCAAGATGACAGAAATTTAGATGTCAGCACCACTTATGTCCCCATAACAGCATAAAATACCAAAAGTGAGTGTGAATGCCAGGGTTGGAAAAAGATTCTGCCTCAAGAATAAGTGGATGAAAGCAAAGACACCCAATACACACTTTTTCCCTTCTCATGTTTGCATGCACATTCATAGAAACAACCAATAAAAAAAAGCAGTATTTTAAAGTACATGAGCTATATGTTCTGAGACTGTTGGCAATCTACAATTTTTTGTTTGACAAATATAAGAATTGCAGGATACCTTCACAAGTATTTATAATATGTGTGAATATTTCAAATAATTTTCTGAACTCGTCTTCAATATTAGAGTTTGCTCTAAATATAAATTTTACTTTCTATGAATTTAGGTTACTGTTTTATACTCATTGATTCTATAATTTCTGGAAACTCTATGATGGAAACTCATGTCAATTCCTGTTCTCTATTTTTCAGCTCATCTTTGGAACTTTTGAACTAAATATGAATGATCCAGGGAAGGTTCGAATTGTGTGTCAGATGGCCTCCAAAGTCTCTTCTCTGGCCTTAGGCATGGTCTCATTAATTACACATTTCAGGTGGAATTGAGTTGGGATGGTCATCTCAGATGATGAGAATGGCATTCTCCTCGTCTCAGAGTTGATACCAAAGATGGAAAGAAATGGAGTTTGTGTAGCTTTTATGGAAATGATCACTGATGAGCATTGGTTCAGTATAAGAGAATCTGATGTCTATGATAGCCCAATTGTGAGGAACTCAGTAGAAGTTGTTATCATTTATGGTAACACTGACTCTTCTTTAGGTGTGCTCTTTAAAATATGGGAACATATATTTCCATGAAGAATGTGGGTCACTACTTCAAAATGGGAAGTCATCAGTGCTATGAGACATTTCATTCTTGACTCATTCCATGGAACTCTCATATTTTCACAACACCATGGAGAGATTTCTACTTTTAAAGAGTTGTAAAGACAGTGAGCCCTTCCAAATACCCAGATGACATTTTCCTTGCAAGGTTGTGGGAGATTTACTTTGATTGCAGAATAGCTAATGCTTCCTGTAAATCTTTAAAACAATGTTCTTCTAGAGGTTCCTTGGAACTTTGACGTTGGTATCACATTGACATGGCAGTAAGTGATGCCAGTTACCATGTATATAATGCTGTTTACACTGTTGCCCACACCCTTCACAAGATGCTTATACATAAAGTAGACAAACCAGAAATGAAAAATCGAGGAAGAAAAAAGTTTCCTCCCTTTAAGGTAATGGCTTTTCCTATGGATTCTGTACCTGTGTTACCAGGGTAACTTAAAAATAGCATCAAAATGCTTTCAACAGGTACCTTGGAGTTCGTTTTTCAAAAGAGAAGCTTTGTAGACTCCTTTAATGCTCAAAAGAAAATTCTAGACCTGGGAAAATCATAATTAAGATGAAAACATCATAGACTAGAAGTAACTTGAAAATATAGGGAAAAGATTTGAGTGAAAGAGGCAAACAGTATTCTACTATTCAAAGGCCCTCAACTGGAATCTCTTTGCAGGAAGTTCATAAATATGAAAAAGCATAAACTGACAAAGCAAGACACTACATAGTGTATTGTGCCACCAAATAAAGTAATCCTAATACATTGAAGAAAACTATGTCTAATATATACTCTGTTTTAGTTTTATTTACACTTGGTATAATAAATTGTGTGCACAAAATCCACTTCTGTGAGAAAGGGTTTATTTTACTCATAATACCAGTTTGAATATCTTCACAAGGAAGAACTCAAAGTGATGGAGATTTGAAGCAGCTCTCCACATTAACATCCACTAACAGCTGGGAGCAATTAATATGCTATTGCTCAGATGGCTTACTTCAATATATTTGGTCCTGGTCCTGCTCAGGAAAAGAGCATGCTTAAAATCAGGGTGTATTTCATGTGTTAATTAAATCATGTTAGAAAGTCTCTCATAGATGTGCTCAGAGTCCAAATTATACCACACAGGTTGTCAACTGAATCTTTATGCCTAGGTGATGAAGAAATTGTCAAAATAATAATTGAAATTAAAATCAAAAGTTTTGTTGATCAGTGGTAAAATCTAGTAGACTGATTAACAACTTTGTATTTAACTGAATAGTCTATTCACACATTATGTGGATTATGATGTTATTTCATTGTTAGTATTGTTTTTGTTTTATACATGTAATTATGATTTATTTTGAAGTAAAAATTGATGAAATTAACAAAATGGTGTAATTTCATTTTTTATCTTAACAATGACCATGCCTATCACAAATCATGCAACTCTCTTAGTTGAACTACATACTAAAGACCATTCAATTCATGAATCCCAGTGGAGACCTAGTAACATTGAATCCTTCGGAAAGTTTGTATGTAGAATATGACATTCTGAACTTCTGGAATTTCCCACAAGGTCTTTGATATAAAGTAAAACTAGAAATGTTTTCTTCCATATTTTCCACCTGGTCAACAGCTGTTATTGTCTGAGGAATGTATAGAGTGGCATACAGGACTGGGACAGGTGAGTCAACACTGAATTTTACTTAGCCATATGCTTCTCCATAGTTAAAAGATACCTTCACTGCTACATTTACAAATCATTTCCCACATTCAAATATTTTCTTTGTACATTTATCATTACCAATATTTAACACATAATTCAATGTGTATTCACAATGCTAAACATTACATGTGTTTGCATATATATTTTTATGTGTACTATGTATATATCCTATTAGAGTGTTTATATATAATCCATCAGTTAACTGTGTAGGTTTCATAAAAAATCTAATAGCCTAATCAAATTCAGTTACTAGATGAATTCTTACAAATCTTCATATCTCTTATTTTGTCAGACTCCCATGTCTGTACACAGTGAAAGTTGTGGACTTGGATTCAGGAAATCTCTTCAGGATGGAAAGGCTCTATGTTGTTTTGATTGCACCCTCTGTCCAGTAAATGAAATCTCCAATGGAACAGGCAAGTGTGTGCATTTCAGATGAGGTTCCAACTTCTGTTTTTAATCTGTATATTGTAGTGAAAACCATATATGTTATTGTTGCACTAATTTCCTACTCCAAAACGTCCATATAAAAATACACAATCCAGTTACTATATTTATGAGCTACATGCCTAGATTGAGCAAATCTAGAACTATTATAAATTATTCCCCTGCTATGAGACCCTTTGGTGCTTGAAGTATCTCCTGACCACATGATTCTGCTCCATCTTCACTTCTTCCACCTCAATCTGCTTTCCTTCCTTTATTTTTGCTGTCTACCTGCCCCTAATCTCAAAAACGTACTATCCCACCTTTCTCCTTTACTATCACATAACAAACTCTTGCCTTTATTGACTAGTAAATATGGAGAAGGTTCATATGACTTCACCTGAGTATGGGATCCACTGTTCATCTGAGGGACACAACTCTTGAGGAAGCAGAACTAACATCAGATTTCAGACAGCATCAGGACAACCCACAATATTTTACCCTTTATTCCAGTTAAAAATGTGTATTCTCACAGAATGAATTGAGCACAACTATAACAATTATGAAAAATATAAGGTATGATATCCATTTAATGTCCAGTACCTCATAATTGTCAATTTATGCAATGTACTCTACCATCTACCATAACTTATAAAGTTTATAATTTTGTGTCTGCATTATGTTATTTTAACTTTTATTACCATCTGAAACACATCCTTTCAAATCTGAAATATCTTCTTTAATGCTAAACAACTGAAGTTCAATTATGAGGCTATAACTAGACTTCAATCCCGCCACACACCTGAGAAGAAATTAAATACTACTTAAGTATTTAAGAAGCAAAAAAAAAAGATTTCAAACCTATACAATTTTTAGAGACAGCTGACTGCCAGAACAATCTGCTGATTTCTTGTAAAGGTAAACAATCTGTCTTCAGCCTTCTGGTCCAGAACCGTCTGACAGACCTTAAGGGAAGCAGGAATAATGAAGAGGAACTCGCTTACCATCTCTTGGCAGACCTTTGCAGTTGACTATCCCACATATGTTTGTGCTTTTTTTGGACAATATTTTTGTCTGAATCAGAATTAGGGCAATTCTTGCTGAGTAGCTACATTGCCACGTTCGAATCAACTCTTACCTGTAGCTAATGATACTCAATATTTTCCATGAAGAGGAATGGGAATACTGTCAGGAGCACACATGTCTCATAGTTAATTGCTCTCAGTAATGAAGTACTATTAAAGCTATACTCTATGTATCTCATATATATATATATATATATATATATATATATATATATATATATATATGCTGAATTGTCAATAATTGGCTATTGTTAGTTATTAGCTAATTGAATAATATTGAGAACACTTGCTATAATTAACTAAATTAGAATCTAATACAACCATTAGTGAGTCTTACATTCTGACTATTAACTTCTATTATTTAATCATCTTAAACCGCATGAAATAACAGCCATTAAAAGGGCTGGGTCGAAGTCTTTGTATTCTTGAATGATTTACATATGTACTATACTTATATATGCACTATACTTATATAAGAGTGACAGTATTTATTTTAATTTTTTGTCAATACACAAAATATGATACAAATAATAACCTACAATAACCTATATATTAAATCTATAATAATCTATATTCTCAGTGCCAGTGTAAGAAATTATAAGTTTCTATAGCAAGTGGTTTTACCTTTTGAGCCATCTTTTCAGACCCATACTTAATTTCTTACTGTAGGGCATTCCTTACCATGTACCCTAAATCCTTGAATTACAATAAATAAAAACGCCCTTTGGCATTCCCAAGAAAAAAATAGAAATTATAACTTCAATGTTGCAATAAATGTAAAGATTCAATTAATATAAGATAATGGCTAAACAATAATAAAGACTAAAATGAATATCTTATACATATTTATCTACCTTTTTAGTTTCTATAATATTACTATAACCCTCATTTGCTTTTCCATTTCTATATTCATCTAGAAAGGAGAAAAGAGAAGAAAAAAAGAAGAGGTAAAAATCCCTGAGTCTGAGCTTTTTAGTTTCCTCCCTGTCTAAGGCTACCATATATACAAATAATCCCTTAAATGACAACATATCTATAATATAAAAAATAAAAACAGAAACATTCATTTAACATAGGAACTGGGTTGATGACCTTCTTTTGCTTCCTTCTGGTGGTATTGGATCCAAAAATTCCCTTATGGGGACCCAGAGGGATATAGGAAAATCGGATTTGTTAAAGAAAAGCTAGATGGCATCATTTGATGTCTAGTCTCTATGTCCTGAGAAAGTTCATGGCTTAGCTGAAATCCTGACTATAACAGTCTGAAAGGCTGGTTATATGAGATAGCTGTTCTGGAAATGTCCTGGAAGCAAGTCTTTAGAAGAAACAGCTTCCATGCAGTTTAGTTAGAATCAAGCAAAAAGCTAGAATGGCATGTTCCAGAATCTCAGCATCCCTGAGTATAATTTTTGTCAGGGCAGTCTTTCTCTCTTATCATTCTACAATATACAAACGTTACAAGCAACACATAGCTCTGTAAAGATATTCATATGAAACAGGCAGGGTGCACAGGTCAGTTAAAAAAGATCAATAAAGAAAGACAGGTGCTTCACATTAAAGATTAGTTTGATCACATAATCAAACTTCAATACAAATTTCCATTCCTGTCATCTTAAAGGATGGTATGTAATAGCATGTCATTAGAATGTTTTACTGAAAAAGAGTTATTGGCTGAATATAGACATTTAAGTCTCAGCCAGTCCCACTGCTGTCACTATACAGACATATACATCACTTATCTTGTTGATCATGTTGATCTCTTATAATAAAACAAGAAAGGTGGTATATAAATCTGAAGATGTAAGTAAGGTGGCTGAGATTCCATACAAATTTGTTCAAAACTCTGATTTATGTACAATACTTTTGGTTTTATCTGACTTTCAGGAGACTTTTGCTATAGAAACTGACTCTCAATGTCTGGAAACGGTTGTTTTATACTTAGACACTGCTGAACTTATTTGGGATAATTGTGATTTGAATTCACTGTTTATTCAGATACAACAAATGATCAGGAATAGGAATCATTCAAAGTATGTAATACAGATAAGATTCCATACAGGTCTCTCAGGCCTTTTATCACAAGGCAATAATAAAATTGATCAGCTACTTATGTGCTTGCTTTGCTTGTATTCTTTTTTAAAAAGCATATTATCAACTGATAAGTTATAACACTATTCACACTGAATTGCCCCTACCTTATTAAACATTACTTAAAAATATGCACCACAGACTTGTCATTTTCTCAACTAACATTCCTTCTCTCCAGAAACTTGTAGGTTTATATCATGTGATCAAACATCAGTAAGCACAGATATCCCAGAAAAAGCAATCCAATATGCAGAATCCATCTCCTAGAGCAAGGTCACTTGATCAAACATTTTCATTGACAATTGACTCACAATAGTCCAGCAAAGAAAATATTTTTTGTATCCATCAATTGACAAATATATGATTTGATTTTATACATATATGCAACAAAGAATTATGTGGTTAAGAGCAAATAAAAAAAACTCTCAGTTAAGAGGATGGAAAAACATATTCTCTGGATGAGGTTACACAGATAATGTAATACAAATGCTGCAGATACTTTTTAATGTAGATGATAGATATACAGACAGATAGATACAGAATATAGATATAGAAGAGAGAAAAGACACAGACACACACAGAGACACACACATACACACATAATCACTGAACTTAGAAATAATTTCATTTTAGAGTACTGATAGAAGTCATGAAACTAGGGAGGTCCAGTTACAAAGGAGTTTTTGAGAAATAGGGGACAGAGTACGAATACTATAAAGGTAAGAAATGAAATAATGATGCAAGAAGTACTGTACAGGTTCAGGAACTGATGGACAAATTAAAGAGGTATAACACAGGAAGTTATAAATAATATAATAATCCTTTGACAAATTTCTTGAGAAACATTCAAGTAAGAAGCTTGTGAACTATTGTTTACAGACATAGTGATAGTTTCAGTGTGATAACACTGTGTGGGACAACAACACCCTAGTGAATCATCATAGGCTGTCAAACAAAAAGTGAATTAGAAGTATGGGATATTTTTGTTTCAACACTATGGTCAGTGGAATCCCTAGTACAACCTCAAATATTACAAATGAATTCTATAGGTTTTGTTATTTTCCTGAACTTGGTGGTAGTGACTATAGACTTAAGATATTAGACACAAAGAAGGCAAGCAAAAACTGATTTTGAAGCTCTTTACCTACTGACAAGATGACACAGGAAGTTTTTTAAACATAATACTGGAAGAAAAATTATAATCTGTCTTAGTGTTTTGTATCAGTTTTTTCCAAGATAAAGAGCCTGAAGACATAGGATTATTTAAAGGCAGTAAAAATCCCATCCCACAAAGTTTCTTAAGTACAATATATAAAGTAAAAGGCTTCAAGAATCTCCTGAAACTTACCAAATACATTAGAAAACTCCATCTAAAAGTAAATATGAGAAGGAAGGAATATGGGGAAAAACTATAAGAAAAAAGAAGCTGCACAGAAAAGTGACTATCCAAGATGATTGAGATGCTATGAAATTTGTGAAGCTGTTTGAAATTTGTGATATAAACCTCAAGTTCCTTGTTTTTGTAAGTCATCACTCCTCTTGGGTTGGGCTTGTAATGACAGAGTTCCACAAGATATATCTTAGCCATTTTTCTAGTTTTATACAAAACTTATGAGAATTTTGTAAAATATTCATTTACAAGGTATTTAATCATTTAATTTTGTCATCATGTTTTCAGAGGACATTAGTGCTTATGACCAACATATTGGGAAGCCAGATAAGACACTAGCTGACACATTGTTGGAGACATAGCAGAGTGTTTGAAGAGAGACAGAGAGACAGAGAGAATATGGTATAGTACAGTCTCATAAATATTCAGAGACCAACAAAGTGGCACACTTCTGCCATCAATATGAAATCTCCTAAACCTAAATATTTTCACAACACAAACCAAGGATTCATATGGGCCATTCTAATTGAGCCTACCATAAGTATTATTTCCTCTTATTTCTCACATAAATAAATCATTTCTATAAGTCTCCTCAGTAAAGCTCACTGACACTCCAACTTATGTTTTGATGGTATCCTTACTTTGGTCTCCTGTAGGATCAATATCTAGAGTGAGGATATGTCTTCCAAGGAGTAGTGTCACACAAACACTTAATTATCTTTTAACCCTGTGTGCTAAAATAATGTCTCGCCTGAGAATTTATACTCATTGACATACAGTATTTTGGGGAGTAGTCAAACACCTTCTTATTTCTTTAAAAACCCATAACAAATGTTGAATTAATATTTGGTACAATTAACTTAGATAAAGTATGTAGTAGTTAGGTTACAGGTTTAGGGAAAATAGTGTACTATCATTTACTTAAATGGACATAGTAATATATTCATTCCTGATATTACACATATATTCAAAATTATAGAAGCATTATACCAAATCACAGATAATTATTTTTCAGTAGATGGCAGTCAACACAGAAACCAATAGATAAGCAAACAGATAATAGGAATCTGTGGGGACACCTCCAATATAACCCCTAACTCCGTATATCATAGAATATCACTGAAGATTCATAAAATAGGTTATAGAAGCCAGGGTCAGAGGAAGGATTCATCAAACACTATTTTCATATAAGCCAATGTGACATTACTGAGACATACATGTTCGCAAAGCAGCTGTGACTTTATGCTTAGTTCACAGCAAGGTCAAGCCAGGAAAACTCTTTGACTGAAGAAGTTGTTGGATAATGAAGACAAACCCCTAAGTGAGCAGCAATTGGCAGAGAAGTATGAGTCAATTTTCCTTAGACATCAGTTTTCTGAGGGGCTAGAAATGATACAGTGGATGATGCTACATCAATGTACATTCAGACAATATTAAGGAGACTTAGGTAACTTTCAAACAAAACATAAAGTTGGAAAACCAAAGTTTAGAAGATAACCTGGAAGGAGTTGGAAGGGAAAATACACAGTTAGGGAATGACCAAAATGCATATAATTGTTTAGAAAATTCTCCAAAAAGAAGATTAGATAGATAGATAGATAGATAGATAGATAGATAGATAGATGATAGATAGATAGATAGATAGATAGATAGATAGATAGATAGATAGATAAAATGTCTTAGCCCTCTAATCAGCCATTTATAACTTACATCTGTATGTGACTTAGTGTGGGGTAGTGGGCTGTGAGAAGCAGCTGGATAACTGGTAGAGAATTCTTTGAACCCTAAAATTTGAATATGTTGTACCCTAAAGGGATGTTAGGAGTTTGGCATCACTCCATTTGGACAATGTCCAAATTAAGAAAATACGATAAAAAAAAGAGACATAACAGCACACACTGAGGAAATTGAAAAAAAAAAAGATCATTAGCTCTACCTTCAAAAGCCTGCCCAAAGAACAGGTCCACATCTTTCTTTTTCTTATTAAACTTTATTGTTTTCTTTGTTTCTAGTTAAGTGATTTCAGGCCTGAGTTTGATTATTTCCTGCCCTGTAATCCTCTTCAGTTTGTTTGCTTTTTTTTCTTGAGCCTTTAGGTATATTGTTAAGAGGCTAGAAGAAAAAGTCAAACACAAGTAGGTTAAGTACTACCAAGAACAACAAAAATTTGATAAATCCAAAAGAATTAAATTACATGCGCACACAAGCCTTGACACACTCACACACACAAGTGCACACACAGAGTCACATTTACAATATCAAGATAACTGAATTTAACAACAGTTGGTCATCAATATCTCACAACAGCAAGAAAGTCAATTCACCAGTAAAATGACATATGATAACAGACTAGATTTATAAATAGAATCCATAATTATGCTGCATATAAGAAAAACACACTTCAGCAACAAAGATAGATACTAACTCATTATGTCATGAAACCTTCTTAAGTTGATTATCACAAAGGTAGCCTTAACAGAACTATAAACATTTAAATAACATTTTCCATCTTTTCAGATCACTAAAGGCAGATCATTAAAGGCAGACATCAACAACAAAAGAATAAACATATATCCTACAATCCTGTGGAAACTGGACACCTTTATTCTCAAGTATCACTTGGTCAAACAAGAAATAAAGAAATCAAAGGCTTTATAGACTACAATGGAAATGAAGGTACAACATGCTCAAACATATGGGACACAATGAAATCAGTTCTAAGAGTATTTGGCACTAAGTGCCTTCATTTAAAAATGGAGGGATATCAAATGAAAGACTCAAAATGAAAGAACAACATATTCAAATTTAGCACCTTAACTATATATCTAAAAGCTCAAGAAAAAAGCAAACAAACTGAAGAGGATTACAGGGCAGGAAATAATCAAACTCAGGCCTGAAATCACTTAACTAGAAACAAAGAAAACAATAAAAACAAACAAACAAACAAAAAACAACAAAAAAACAAGAGCTGTTTCTTTGAAAAACTCAACAAGATAACCAAACCCTTATCTAAATTAATAAAAAACCACAGAGACGTGTCCAAATTAAGAAAATAAGATATAAAAAAAGAGACAACACAGCATACACTGAGGAAATTAAAAAAAAAAATCATTAGGTCTACCTTCAAAAGCCTGCCCAAAGAACAGGTCCACATCCTTCTTTTTCTTATTCAACTTTTTATTTCAATTTCACTGGTTGGTTGTGGGCTAGCAGAAAGGGTAAAGCATTTAAGTACCCTCAAAAAAGCAAATTTTGGAAAATATAAGCCTGAAATGGAAAACATCAACTCTCAAAGAAAATAGAAATTACAAAGAGCTCCTTTCCCAAAACACCCAGGAAATCCAGCACACAACGAGAAGACCAAACTTAAGGATAATAGGTATAGATGAGAGTGAAGATTCCCTATTTAAAGGACCAGTAAACATCTTCAACAACATAATAGAGAAAAACTTCTCTAACCTAACACAAGAGATGTCCATGAACATAGAAGAAGCCTACAGAACACCAAATAGACTAGACAAGAAAAGAACAACTTGACAACACACATGAAAGCTCTAGAAAAAAAGAGGCAAATACACCCAAGAGGAGTAGATGGCAGGATATAATCAAACTCAGAGCTGAAATCAACTAAGTAGAAACAAAAAGAACTAAACAAAATATCAACAAAAACAGGAGCTGGTTTTTTGAGAAAAGCAACAAGATAGATAAATCCTTAGCCAAACTAACCAGAAGGTACAGAGACAGTATCCAAATTAATAAAATCAGAACTGAAAAGGAAGACATAACAACAGTAATTGAAGAAATTCAAAAAATCATCAGATCCTACTACAAAGCCTAAACTCAACGAAACTGAAAAATGTGGATGAAAAGGAAAAGTTTCTAGACAGATACCAGGTACCAAAGTTAAACCAGGAGCAGATAAACCATCTAAAGAGTCCAATAACACCTAAAGAAATAGCAGCAGTTATTAAAAGTCTCCTCCCCCCCAAAAAAAGCACAGGACCAGATGGGTTTAGTGCAGAATTCTATCAGACTTTCAAGAAAGATCTAATACCAATTCTCTTCAAACTATTCCACAAAATAGAAACAGAAAGAACAATACTCAATTCGATCTTTGAAGCCACAATCTTGCTCATACCTAAATCTCACAAATACCCAACAAAGAGAACTTCAGACAATCTTCCTTATGAATATTGATGTAAAAATACTCAATAAAATTCTCACAAACCAAATCCAAGAACACATCAAAGCCATCATCCATCATGATCAAATAGACTTTATCCCAGGAGTGCTGGGATGGTTCAAAATTCAGAAACACATCAACATAATCCACTACATAAACTCAAAGGGAAAAAAATGATTATCTCACTCACTAGATGCTGAGGCCCCATTTGACAAAATTCAACATCCCTTCATGGGAAAAGTCTTGAAAAGATCAGAAATTCAACGCCCATAACTAAACATAGTTAGAGCAATATGCAGCAAGCCACTAGCCAACATCAAACTGAATGGAGAGAAACTTGATGCAATTTCACTAAAATCAGCAACTAGAAAAGGCTGCCCACTTTTTCCCTACCTATTCAATATAGTAGTGGAAGTCCTAGCCAGAGCAATTAAACAACAAAAGGAAGTCAAAATAGATACAAATAGGAAAGGAAGAAGTCAAAATTTCACTATTTGCAGATGATATGATAGTATACTTAAGTGACTGTAAAACTTCCACCAGAGAACTCCTAAATCTGATAAACAACTTCAGCAATGTGGCTGAACAAAAAAATTAACTCAAATAAATCAGTAGCCTTCCTCTACTTGAAGTATAAACAGGCTGAGAAAGAAATTAGGAAAATGACAACCTTCACAGTAGTCACAAATAATGTAAAATACATTGGTGTGAGTCTAACCAAGCAAATGAAAGAGCTATATGACAAGAACTTCAAGTTTCTGAAGAAAGAAATCAAAGAAGATGTCAGAAGATTCAAACATCTCCCACGCCCATAGACTGGCAAGATTAATATAGTAAAAATGGCCATCTTGCAAAAAGCTATTTACAGATTTAATGTAATCACCATCAAAATTCCAAATCAATTCTTCATAGAGATAGAAAGAACAATCTAAAAAACTCATTTTGAATAACACCCAAGATAGGAAGAACTATTCTCAACATTAAAAGAACTTCTGGGGGAATCACCATCGTTGACCTCAAGCTGTTCTACAGAGAAGTAGTGATAAAAAAAAAAAAAAAACAACTGCATGGTATTGATACAGAGACAGACAGGAAGATCAATGGAATAGAAGTGGAGATCTAGAAATGAACCCAAACACTTATGATCACTTGATCTTTGACAAAGGAACTAAAACTGTCCAGTGGAAAAATGACAGCATCTTCAACAATGGTGCTAGTTCAACTGCAGGTCAGCATGTAGAAGAATGCAAATCGAGCCTTTTTTATCTCCTTGTACAGAGCTCAAGTCCAAGTGGATAAAGGACCTTCACATTAAACCTGATATATAGAAACTAATAGAAGAGAAGGTGGGGAAGACCCTTGAATACATAGGCATGGGAAAAAAGTTCCTGAACAGAACAACAATGGCTTATGCTCTAAGATCAAATGGGACCTCATAAAATTGCAAAGCTTCTGTAAAGTAAAGGACATTGTCAATAGGACAAAATGGCAACCAACATATTGGGAAAAGATCTTTACCAATCCTACATCCTATAAGGGCTAATATACAATATTTACAAAGAAGTCAATAAATTAGACTTTAGAGAATGAAATAACCCTATAAAAATGGGGCACAGATCTAAATAAAGAATTCTCAACTGAGGAAACTCAAATGGCCAAGAAGCACCTAAAGAATATATTCAATATTCTTTAATGCTCAATAAAATGTTCAATATGCTTAGTAAACAGGGAAATGCAAATCAAAACAACCCTGAGATTCTACCTCACACCAGTCAGAATGTCCAAGATCAAAAACTCAGGTGATAGCAGATGCTGGCAAGGATGGGGAGAAAGAAGAACACTCCTCCATTGTTGGTGGGATTTCAAGCTTGTACAACCATTCTGGAAATCAGTCTGGTGGTTCCTCAGAAAATTGGACATAGCATTATCTGAGGACCCAACTATACCACTCCTGGGCATATACCCAAAAGATGCTCCAACATATAAAAAGGATATATCCTCCAATATATTCATAGCAGCCTTGTTTATAATATAGCCAGAAGCTAGAAAGAACCCAGATGTCCTTCACCTGAGGAATGGATACAGAAAATGTGGTACTTTCACACAATGGAATATTACTCAGCTATTAAAAACAATGAATTCTAGAAATTCTCAGATAAATGGATGGAACTAGAAAATATACTGAGTGAGGTAATGCAATCACAATGGAAAACACATGGTATGCACTAACTGATATGTGTATATTAACCTAAAACTTTGGAATAACCAAGAAACTATTCACTGATCACATGAAGCTCAGGAAGAAGGAAGACCAAAGTTTGGATGCTTTGATACTTCTCAGAAGGGGGAGCCAAATGCACACAGATGAAAATCTGGAGACAAACTGTGGAGCAGACACTGAAGGAATGGCCATCCATAGATGACCCCACCTGGGGATTCATCCCATATACAGCCACCAAACACAGACACTATTGTGCATGCCAAGAAGTACTTGCTAACAGGAGCCTGATCTAGCTGTCTTCTGAAAGGATCCACTAGAGCCTGACAAATACTGAGGTGGATGTTCACAGTTCATTGAACTGAGGACTGAGTCCCCATTGGAGAAGTTAAAGAAAGGACTGAAGAAGCTGAAGGGTTTTGCAATGTTGCAGGAAGAAAAATAATATGAACTAACCAGACAAACCCAGGGTCCCCAGAGTGTAAACCCCCAATCAAAGAGTACTCATGGATGAACCCAGGACTCCAGTCACATATGTAGTAGAGGATGGTGTTGTGCACCAATGAGAGGAGAGGACCTTGGCCCTGTGAAGGTCAATGCTCCAGTGAAGGAGAATGCCAGGGTGGAGAGCCTGTGTGTGTGGACTGGGCAATACCCTCAAAGAAGCAAGGTGAGGAGGGATGGAATAGGAATTTTCAGGTGTGGTGGAGAACCACAAAAGAGGATAATATTTCAAATGTAATAAAAGTAAATAACCAATAAAATGTTGTCTTTTAAAAAGAGAAAAACCATGACCAAAAATAAATTTTCAGTGGGAATAATTTTCTTACCTCCTACTTCTGTATCATCATTCATCATCAATGAAATCAGGACAGGAACTCAAAAAGGGAAGGAAACAGCACCAGTCACTGATTGAGTGTGTGTTTTACTGTTTTTCTTCTTAAGGCATCTCACTATGCTTTCTTATAGAATCCAGGCCAAGAGAGGCCCTGGAATAGAACTTTCCATAGTAAGCTGATCCTTCCCACATTCTTAATTGATCACTAATTAAGAAAATACCTTATTATGCTACCTACAACTCAATCATAGAGACATTTACATAGCTGACATCTCTTCCTCTCTGAAGACATTAATTTGTGTCAAGTTGACATAAACATATCAACCAACTATCTATTTAGCAAAACTCTGTGATATCCTCCAAGAATGAGGCATATGATCTCACTAACCAAAAATTTTGATGAGGAACATAGTCTTAGGTATATTTTCTTTAGTGTGGTGTTTGCTGCTGATTCAATTGAATAGCAGTTGGTCATGATCAGAATATTTGTAATAAGACCCTACTACATTTTTTGGTCATTATGCAAAGGAAATAATTGCACATACTAATGGGTATTAAGTGTAGTCAAGTGAGTCCAGAGACACTGTATGTATGAGCTGATGTACCATACTGTGGACTTTGTAAAGCACTTATATGTAGATATTTCCTTCCTGTACATATCCTTGCTCTGTAGAGTTTATTTTGAATCCTCAGAGACTTTTGAATTTCATCATGTCAATCGGTGTTTCTGCCAATGGCATATGGACACTCTTGCCCCATTGGGATCCTGGTAGCTTTGCTATTCTTGGACTGAGATAATGACATAATGACTCCAGCAAATTGAGAGGCTGATCTTCAGATATATTTTTTTCTGCCATGAGTTTGTTACTTGGACAGAAAACTTAAGATGTAAAGCCTGAGGGTAGAAAATGTTGAAGATTTCTCCAGAGAGGGGAGCAAGATGCCATGGAATGAATATGTATCTTAGAGGACTCCACTCTGCAGCATTTATAAATCCACAGACAGGCATAAATGTTCACCTACTGCAGCCTTCATCTGGAATAATTGCTAGTTTCATTTATGCCCAAAGAAACATTCATCATGCCTACTTTGATTTCTTTCTTCTTGATACTGAAACTTTCTATGCTCCAGTGCAGTTTAGATATGTCAAGGTGTTTGAAATCCATGGCAAACAATGTATACCAGGATGGAGACATGGTGATCAATGTATTCTTGCCTCTGTATACCTATCAAACGAAACATACTGAAGGTCCAGAAAACACAAACATTCATCTACGGTAAGTGTCTCCAGTCCTTTCATCCTAGTCCAAATTTCCAATTTTCAGCCTTAGTCTATTTTATCATTTCTTCTCAAGAATTTTCTTCCAGAAAGTGCTCCACTATCAAACTTGTAATCATTTTTGTTAGATGTCTTCTATGTCTATGAATGAATACTGAGCACAAATATACTATCTAGCCATTTTTAGCACATGGGTCTCTCTGAACGATGCCATGCAGGACAGAAATGATGTTTCTTAGAAATATACATTCAGGTATAAATATAGGTCAATAATGAAAGGTGTCAACACAAAGTTGCTTCTACAAAAGTGATTCATCAAAAGCTTCTTCTATGTATTTCCTAATATTCGTACTGACTGGATGCTACTTTGTGTGTCACATTCCTTGAGAGACTACCTACTGTATTTTATGATTTCAGACTATTTGAAATCATGATTTTCTACAAGGTGTGCCCCTGCCACTCCCCCTTGGTACTATTAGGCAGTCAGTAACTAATCTTAGAATGCTTTGATATTTATATTCCCTCTAGTTTGTGATTGATTCACATACAGTACATACTTTTGACTATAAAGATACCACCACTGCAGTAATGAAATAATTAATAAAAGAGTGATACAGACTGGCAGACATTATGAACAGGTTGCTTTTCTTTCTGAGCAGTGTTATTGCCAATGAGAGCAGGTATTGCATCTGCTGTCAGAAGCTGAGGTGGCAGATGTCTACCTTTGTCAGTTGTGCAGAGTGTTAAAGAGAGGTGTCATGGACAATAGGCAACAATTCTTGCTTAGAAATGATCTTATTTCCCTCCAACACCTGTTTGCTGGTATGTTTATATTCTTTTCCACTTTCTTCTATTTGTCTTCTTTTCATATTCTGTAAATCTGCTATTCACATTTACATGCTGGTGTAACTATGTTACCCTTCTTATTTGACTTTCATGTCTGCTGCTCCTCAATAGTGCTTAGAGAGAGATAGCTCTCTCAAACTTTCATGCTTGTAATTGGATTTCTGAATACAACATTTAATTTTTGTGTGTGTGTAATTTGGTAGTAATGTAGCTCTCTAGCATTGAGGACCTGCAGCAAACCTGCTTACTCAGAAGCTTATAGGTAATAAACCCTGGTATATAATTGTAGGCATTTTGTCTTATTTTGTTCATGAACAAATCATAAGTTTATACTTTAAGAGAGTACAAAGTGATATATTGCATAGACAATAGGGTGGCATGATATCAAACTATATAAAATTTAACATATTGAACAATAGGTCCTATGGCAAAATAGGCAATTGCAAACCATATCAGTTGTGCTTTCTCTAATGCAAAGGCATGTCCTTAGTGACAGCATTGTTAACCATGCAGTGTATTGTGTCTTCATATTTTATCCATAATTTTTTTCCTAATTTGAAGTGAAGATTTATCTTATTGCTGATTATTCCTACAATATTTTGTTAATCATTCAATAGATTACAAATATACATATTATATTAAAAACATGTATTCTTGCAATGCTTGCTATTCATTCTTTCCCTTTATCTTTTATTTTTGAATAGCATGCTACATATTAGTTTGGAAGGATAGTGAAATGATTGTATGATTAGTGTATGTTTTACATATGTACTATTGTGCTGTGTTTAAATAGAAAGACTACATGTAGTTAATGAGATTTATGGTTTAGTAAAGGCATGTTTGTATATTATCCTCTAAGATCCATGGCTTCATGACATCTGGGGAGTTGGTTCAGTTTTGATTCCAGTCACAAATCCACACTCATTGAGCACATATTAAGTCCAATGTGGTCTCTACCTGTTCTTTATACTGCTCCTGCTAGCTACAGTTTCACAAAGAGTTCTGATATGGCTATGTTACTTACTCATAAGCTTCTTTCAAATGCTTGTATTTATTTTGCCTAAAAATTACTATATAAACTGGTTTATATATTTGTCAGTCCTTCACTGTGTCTGTCTGTGTATGTTCCGTTTGTCTTTGTGTCTATGTTCCTGTATATGTCATGAGTACAATTTCATTTATTTTTCTGCACTCCACCTTCTTGGAGATCCGGTGTCTTATTCTCTGATCTATGGACAAGGCTAGCTGGCTTATAATGTTATCCTGTATCCATGTTTGATGTACTGTAGAAATGCTGGGTTGCACAAGCCAGCTAACATATGTATGCTTTCAAAATGTAAGTGTATATGTTATTGTGTGTGAATGCAAGTGTGAATGTCTATGTACAAGTATGAGTATGTTAATGTGTGCAAATATGTGTCAGTGTGTTTTTAACAGACATTTGATTCTGTTTGAGAATGAGTGTATATTAGTGTGTGTGTGTGTGTGTGTGTGTGTTGATTGTGTATATATGTGAGTATGGTTGGGTGTGGACATTGAAGTATTTGTCTCTGTGTGTGTGAAGTACATGGGAGAATTTCAAATGCTGTTCCCATCCACTTTGATACAAAGCACTTTTGTTGTTCATTGCTGAACTTACCAGGATGGCAGGGTCATGGCCTTTTAGAATTTTCCTACGTACTCTCCCATCTTTACATGAGAGTGCCAGCATAAAAAAATTTTGCTATTTAATCCTGAATGCACATATTCAAGTACTAATGCATATGAATTCCCAGTATTTGCTCTCACAATCAATTTGAGAGCTCACATGCACAGCGTGACAACTTTACCTGATTCAGATATACTTTTTCTCCAGTGTTTTTTTTTTATCATGGAATTTACAATTCAAGGAACATATTATTTTTGTCATTCACATTTAAAAAAAGCAACAAAAAAACTTGTGTCCTAAGAATACTCCGCTCATGTAGAACAATGCCTTCTCTGAAGGTTTTGGTCCTCCTATTTTTTTTTTTTATAGAATCCAGAACAACTACATTTGAGTTTTGACCTAATTTCTGTGTCAATATAATAACTGCATACAATTTAGTGTGCACATAACTTTATTTATAAAAGTATTTTTTTGCAATTAATGAGAATTAGTTTGTTTGAATGACAAGGATTTGAATGTCAAATCCTTGCAGAAATAAATTGAAAGAGACCTCAGAAGATGGAAAGTTCCTATCTGATCCTATGTTCAAGGATCAGTAGTAGTAACAAAGAAAAAGTGGACATCTTGCAATAATCAATCTACAGATTCTATGCAATTCCAAGCAAAATGCCAACACAGTTCTTCACAGATATAAAAATAGGAATTCTCAACATCACATGGGAAACCAAAAAAAGAAAGTAAGAGAGAGAGAGAGAGAGAGAGAGAGAGAGAGAGAGAGAGGAAGAAAGGAAGGAAGGAAGGAAGAAAGGAAGGAAGGAAGGAAGGAAGGAAGGAAGGAAGGAAGGAAGGAAGGAAGGAAGGAAGAAGCTAACAAAAAGAAACAGGATATCCAAAACAAACCTTGAAAATAAAAACATCTTCTAGAGGAATCAAAACATATGACTTCAAGCTGTACTCCAGAAAAAAACTGATAAGAAACACATGGTATTGGTACAGAGAAAGACAGGTCAATCAACTGGATGGAATCATACCCAGAAATAAACCAACACATCTACAGACATTTGATCATTGACAAAGAACCCAAAACTATACAGTAGACAAAAGAAAGCATCATTGACAAATGTTGTTGTCCTGACTGGTGGTATGGATGTGGAAAAGGCAAAATGATCCATACTTCTTATCCTGCATAAAACTCAAGTTCAAGTAGAATAAAGACCTCAACATCAACCAGATTCCAAGACTAATAGAAATGAAATTCTGAAATAGCCTCGATTGTGTTGGCACATGTAAAATTTTCCTAAAATTGAGAGATGCTAAGAAGTTACAAAAACAATCAGGATCCTTGTGAGGATGCTTCAGTTCCACTTAGAAGAAGAAAAATAGTCATGAGTGGCAAAGGAATTGATCAGGGTGCAAGAGGGGAGAGACAGAAGAATCCATGAAGCTGGATCAGATAGGAGAAAGTAGATAGAGGGCTAGGGACATGAATTGAAATATTCATCTGCCAGCTGCTTGGAAGACATGGAAGAGGGGAGGCTTCCAGGACACATTATTGGTTACCTTAGCAAAAATTCCCAACAGTAGAGATATAGAATCTGAATAGACCACCTTCAGTAGTTAGACATGGTTTCAAGTGGAGGGATGGGGACAACATCCCAACATTCAAGTTTCCACAAAAATCTTTTGATGCCAAAAAAATGCAGGAACAAAAATGGAGCAGGGACCAACTGAATGGCTGGCCAGTGATGAGCCCAACAAAACTTGCAATTTATCCCATGAGCAGGCACTAAACACAGAAACATTAAATACCATATGGGAAAGGAAAGTTACATACCTCATTCAGGAGAAATAAATGTTAAGCGAACATGAAATGTGCTAGAGATACTTGTTTATCAAACTAAAAGTGTGGTCTCATATGCTTGGCAAAGTATAAGTGAAGCAGTACTAAAAGGGACTTGGGAATCCAGGTTCATAAGTAAAAACACTTGTCCAGCAAGCATGAGGATGTGTGTTCTGAATTCTAGCTCCCATGTGAAATATTAGTGTGGCTGAATATGCACCTGAACATCGAGCACAGAAACAGGAAGATCACTGAGGCTTCCTTGTTTCCAGTAAGTCATGCACTTTCAACGAAATAATTTACAGAGACAAAAGGACAGTAGGTCACAAAAATATCTTCTTCTAGCCTATAAATTAACATATATAGATAAACATAAAGTATGCAATACATGACATTACATGACATGACATGTATTACATGACACATGAACACACAAATAAATAATGTTAATACTTATGAAAATATAATACAAAATATGTGAAACTCAACATAAAATCAGAATGATAAAAGTTAAACAAGTACATTCAAAATCAAAATAAATTAAAAAAAATATCCTAGTTACCTATACTCTACAGAATTACAAAGGAATACTCAGCCTTCATAGCTTCACCAAGATATTACTTTATCTGTAACAATCAGAGAATATAAAAAGGACATAAATGAAACATGCGGGAAAAGGCATACCTGGAATTTAGAGCACAGATAAAAATTTATAATTACAAATCACATTATAAAAATGAAGACATCTAATCATTTCTATATTAAGTGTTATTCAATTAAATAAACTATAAGCAGAAAAGGGAAGAAACAAGAATAATAAGTAGAAAATTTCTGTGTTATTCCCTTGTGTTTAGTACAAAGAATTTGTTATACAGAATTCACAAAGAAGACAGAAACTTTATTCTTAGATCACTCTTAAAAAGACTGATTAAATTTAAAAAACCATTAGATCCTACTACAAAAGCCAATACTCAACAAAATTGGAAAATCTGTCTGAAATGGCCAATTTTCTAGACAGATACCAGCTCCCAAAGTTAAATCAGCATCAGATAAACCATCTAAACAGTCGCAAACCCCCCCAGGAGGGGCAAGGGGTGGTGAGAGGTCTCCCCCCCCAAAAAAAAACAACAACCAAATGAAGAAAAACCACTGTATATGAATCTATCAGGCCTGCAAGGAAGACTTAATACAAATACTCTTCAAACTGTTGCACATAATAGAGAAAAAGGTATACTACCCAATTCATTCTATGAGGCCACAACTATGCTTATACCTAAACCACACAAACATGAAACAAAGAAAAACATTCAGAGCAATTTTTTATGAATATTGATGTAAAAATGCTCAGTAAAATTCTTACAAATTAGTGAAGGAACACATGAAAACAATCATCCATCATGATCAAGTAGGCTTCAAACCAGGGATGCGGGATAGTTCTATATATGGAAGTTCATCAAGATAATCCAATATAAAGAAATCAAAAGAAAAAAAAACACCTCATGAACATCTCTTTGGATGTTGAAATAGCATTTGACAAATTTCAACATCCCTTCACAGTAAAAGTCTTGGAAAGATAAGGAATTCAAGAGCCATACATAAACACAGTAAAAGCAATGCACAGGAAGCCAGTAGACAGCATACAATTAATGGAGAGAAACTTGAAGCAATCCCATTAAAATCAGGGGCTAGACAAGGTTTCCTACTCTCTCCCTATCTAGTAATGACAATCTTGCCAAAAGCAGTCTGTACAGTTAAGGCAATTCCCATCAAAATTCTAACTCAATTCTTCACAGAGTTAGAAAGAGCAAATTGTAAATAAATTTGGAATAACAAAAAACTGAGGATAGTGAAAACTATTGTCAACAATAAAGGAAATTCTGGAAGAATCACCATCCCTTCCTTTAAGTTATATTATAGATCAATAGTGACAAAACCTGTGAGGTATTGGTACAGAGACAGGCAGGGAAATAAATAGAATAAGATTGAAGACCCAGAAATTAACACACACATCTATGGTAACTTGATCTTTAACAAAAGAAATAAAGCAATCCAGTGGGAAAAAGACAGCTTTTTTTTTAACAAACAGTTATGGTTCAACTGTGGGCAAAATGTAGAAGTACACAAATCAATCCACCCTTATCTCTTTGTACAAAGCTCATGCCCAAGTGGATCAAGAACCTCCACATAAAACCATATACACTGAAACTAATAGAAAAGTAAATGGGGAGAGCCTCAAATATATGAGTGAAGGAGAGAATTTCCTGAACAGAATACTGATGGCTTCTGCCTGAAGATCAAAAATCAACAAATGGGACCTCATAAAATTGTAAAACTTCTGTAAGGCAAAGGACACTGTCAATAGCACAAAATTGCAACCAATTGATTGTAAAAAGATTGTTACCAATCCTGCATCTTATAGAGGACTCATATACAAAATATACAAAGAACTCAAGTAATTAGACTCCAGAGAACTGAATACCCCTATTTAAAATGGGGTGTAGAGATAAACAAAGTATTCTCAACTTAGGTATATTTAATGGACAAGAAGCTCCTAATGAAATGTTCAACATTCTTAGTCACCAGGGAAATGCAAATCAAAACTACCATGAGATTCTACTTCACACCAGTCAAAATGATAAACATTAAAAATTCAAAGTGACAGTACATACTGGTGATGATTTGGAGAGAGAGGAACACTACTCCACTGTTGGTAGTATTGTAAGCTGGAGCAACCACTCTGGAAATCAGTCTGGCAATTCATCAGAAAATTGGGAGTAGTACTACCTGAAGACCTAACTATACCACTCCTGGACATATACCCAAAAGATCTTCAATTGTAAAGCAGGTACATATGCTCCACTATGTTCATAGCAGCTTTTTTCATAATACTCAGCTCATAAAAATTCAGATGTCCTTCAACAGAGAAATGGATACAGAAAATGTGGCACATTTACACAGTGGAGTACTACTCATCTGTTATAAACAATGACTTCATGAAATTCTTAGGCAAGTGGATGGAAGTAGAACTTATCTTCCTGAGTGAAGTAACCCATTCACAAAATACACACATAGTATGCACTCACTGATAACTGGATAGTAGCCCAAAAGCTCAGAATATTCAAGATACAATTTACAGACAACATGAAGCTCAAAAACAAGGAAGACCAAGTATAGATGATTTAGTCCTTCATAGAAGGGAAAACAAAATACTCATAGGAGGAAATTTGGAGATGACTTGTGGAAAAGAGAATGAAGGAAAGGCTGCACAAGGACTGTCTGACCTGGTGATCCATCCGATATATAGACATCAACCCAAACACTATTGGGGATGCCAAGAAGTGCTTGCTGACACGTTCCTGATATAGCTGTCTCCTAAGAGAATCTGCCAGAGTCTGACAAATACAGAGGTTTATGCTTGCAGCCAACCATTGAATTGAGCAAGAGGTCCCAAATGGAGGAACTGAAAGTGGTTTGCATCCCATAGGAAAAACTAAAATATTAATGAACCAGACCCCCCACAGTTGCCCTGGTCTAAACTATCAACCAAAAATTACACATGGAAGGACACATGCCACATATGTAGAAGAGGATTGCCTTGTTTGGCATCAATTGGAGGAGAGGCCCTTGTCCCTATGAAAGATCAATGCAAAGGGGAAAGCCAGCATACGGAGTTGGGAATGGGTTGGTGGATGGGGCAGCACCCTCATAGAAGCAAGGGGAGGAGAGATGGGATAGGGTACTACCAAGGAGGGATTCTGGAAAGGGGGAAGGGGATAACATTTAAATGTAAATAAAAAATACAATATGAAAATAAATAAATGAAAGTTGTGTAAATAAAACTTACTAACCAAGAACATTAAAAAAGTACCTTTTCCTAATGGTTAAGCAGATAGCTCTGTGGGAAACAGCATTCTAATACAAGCATGAAGAAGACCTTCGTTATAACCTATAAAAGTCATACTAAAACAGGGTATGGCCTCATGGGCCTGTAATCCCAAAGTTTGTTGGCAAAGACAAGTGACCAAGTAATTTCTAGATAGTCATTTGAGCTTCAACTTCATGGGGGAACCCTAGTCTCCATGGAACTGATAAAAAAAATATACCTTGAATGGTCCTCTGGCCTATATGTTTTCATACATCTTGGTATAAAACACACACATACACAAACAGGCATATTTATACAAACACAATGCATATATGCATAACAATAACTACAATATACATCACATACATATTTACACTCCACAAATATGTATACAGATAACATACACACAAAATACATAGATGTACATATTTATAGCTATATATGGAAGCTTTAGTTTAATCCTAATCCCTAAAAACATATAAACATATGTTAATATAACACACACATGTTTATAAGTATATGAAATTATGATTATAATTATTATGTAATTAAATACATAGTGCATAATCTCAAATATGATTTAATTATAGTTATACCAAAAGTTGTGAGTTATGGCCTAAAAATTTATGAAGAAATACAGCATTCTATATAATATCTACATGGGGAAAATATCTAATGTCAGCAAAGAGCTAGTTCTGATAATATTGGCAAGGGAACACAGAAAATCTCAGATCCAGGGGCCTCATGAATGACAGCCACAAAATAAGAAGTGTGGTGAGAAAAGGAACTGTAAGTTTTACTCTAGTTTACTTGGCTTCAACCCTAAACAGGCTACATAAGATGAAAATTGAACAAATACTTATCGCTCAGTTTCCCTCTGTCCTTTCTACATAGCCCTTTAGAAATTATTGATCCACTCTGCCAATCCACAGAATATAGTCACTCTTCCCAGAACCACATAGAATATATTTTTCCACTATTATGAAGGATAGGAATTCAAAGTTAAAAGCATGAGACAACTTTTCATTGACTGTCTGCTTCATTATTAGAAGATAGTCTTCTTCATCCATCCATATGAAGTAAATGGATGAAAGAAGTGATCAAATTTCAGAAAGACCTGAGACTAGGTATGAGCAGTTAAATATAACCATACAAACAGACCTACTGATGTCCAGAAAAAAAATCTTCTGTTGTAACGGTATCAAATAACAAGGTACAGTTCTAACATGGAAGCTGTGAGTGAGAGCTTTTGCTCAGTGAATGACAGTCATTATATTCAGTTTGAAATCAATGGTGATGGAAAATTGTTCTACAGTATGTTTTATGTCCTCTACACAGGATCAGTCCCAACAACTACCAATTTGTGATAGCTTTGAAATTTGCCATTGAGGAGATAAATAAAAATGCCCTCATTTTACCTAACATGTCTCTGGGATACAGTATTTACAATGCTGGGCCAAGTGAAGTGGAGACAATGAAAAGTTTCCTAGTTTGGCTCACAGGGAAGTTCAAACCTTTGCCAAACTACAACTGTAAAAGTGAGGAAAAATCTGTGGCTATAATCACAGGAACAACATGGGAAATTTCCAACATAATTGGGACATTGCTGGTACTATATAAACATCCACAGGTGAGATTATATACACAGGAATAATTACAGCATACTCCATTGATGACAACCTTTGAATACCAAGAGAAAACATAAGTGGAGAAGACTTTGCTTGTGTATGATTCAAAATATAATATTTTGGGCTTGATTATGGTCCAGGAGTCAATAATGCATTCTGTGAAATCAAGAAGATAGGAATTTAGATTTCAGCACCACTTATGTCCACATAATAGCATAACATACAGAATAGAGTAAGAAACCCAGGGTTGGAGAGAGATTCTGCCTTAAGAATGAGTAAGTGGAGGAAAGCAAAGGATACTCAATACACACTTCTTCCCTTCACACACTTGTATGCACATTCATGCAAACAACCAAAAAACTAAAAAATATTATAAAGTACATGAGATATATGCTCAGAGATTGTTGGTTTATCTACATTTTTTTGTTTGACAAATGTAAAAATTGCAAGATAAACTCACAAGTATTTATGATATGTGTGAATATTTCAAATAATTTTCTAAACTGGTCTTCAATATTACAGTTTACTCTAAATACTAATTTGAGTTTCTATGAATTTATGTTACTGTTTTACACTAATTGATTTTATAATTTCTGAAACTCTTCTTCCATTTTAATCCATGTTCTCTTTTTTTCAGCTCACCTTTGGACATTTTGAACCAAGTATGAACGATCCTGAGAAGTTCCCATCTCTGTATCAGATGGCCTCCAAGGACTATTCTCTGGCCTTAGGCATGGTCTCATTAATTACCTATTTCAGGTGGAATTGGGTTGGATTGGCAATCTCAGATGATGAGAAAGGTGTTCACTTTGTCTCAGATTTGATACCAATGATGGAAAGAAATAAAGTTTGTGTAGCTTTTATGGAAATGATCCCAGCTGACCATAAATTCACTATTATAGAATCTAATGTCTATTATAGCCCAATTGCGAGGAACTCAGTAAAAGTGGTTATCATTTATGGTAACACTGACTATTCTTTAGGTGTACTCTTTAGAAGATGGGAACATATATTTCCATGGAGAGTCTGGGTCACTACTTCAAAATGGGAAGTCATGAGTGCTAAGAGACATTTCATTCTTGACTCATTCCATGGCACTCTCATATTTTCACAACACCATGGAGAGATTTCTACTTTTAAAGAGTTTGTAAAGACAGTGAGTCCTTCTAAATACCCAGATGACATTTTTCTTGCAAGATTGTGGGAGATTTACTTTGATTGTGCAATATTTAATACTACCTGTAAATCTTTAAAACATTGTTCCTATAAAGGTTCCTTGGAACTTTTACCTTGGTATCACTTTAACGCAGCAATGAGTGACGGCAGTTACCATGTATATAATGCTGTTTATGCTGTGGCCCACACCCTTCACAAGATGCTTATACATCAAGTAGACATACAAGGAATGAAAAATAGAGGAAAAATAATCTTTCCTCCTTGGAAGGTAAGGGCTTTTCCTATGGATTCTGTACTGGTGTCACCCAGGTAACTTTTAAAAATGCTGTCAAACATGCTCTTAACATCTACCATGGAATTCTTATCAAAAGATATATTTGTAGACTCTTATAGTGCTGAAAAGAAAAATCTAGACCTGGTAAAAAATCATAATTAAGATGGAAACATCACAGAATAAAATATAAAAACATAGGGAAAGGTTTAAGTGAAAGTGACCAGCAGAATCCAACTGTTCTAAGGCCGTCAACTGGAATTTCTAATCAATTTCCAGGAAGTTCTTAAATATGAAAAAAGCATGAACTGACAATGCAAGGCACTAAATAGTGTATTGTGCCATGAAACAAAGTAATCCTAAAACATTGAAGAAAACTATGTCTAATATATACTCTGGTTTTGTTTTATATACACGTTGTATAATAAAATGTGTGCACAAAATATACTTCAATTAGAAAGGGATCATTTTACTCATAATACCAATTTAAAGATTCTCATCAGGAAGAACTCAAAGTCACAGAGATTTGAAGCAGCCCACCACGTTAACATCCACCAAGAGCAGGGAGCAATGAATATGCTATTGCTCAGATGGCTCACTCCAATATATTTGGTCCTGGTCCTGGTCATGCTCAGGAAATGAACCTGCTTAAAATCAGGGTTGATTTTATGCCTTAATTATATCAATTTAGAAAGTCTCTCATAGATTTGCTCAGAGTCCAAATTATGCTATACAAGTTTTCATCTGAGTCCTTGTGCCTAGATGATTGTAGAAATTGCCAGAATCATGATTAAAACTAAACATCACAAATTTTGCTGATCAGTACTAAAAACTAGTAGATTGAGTAACAATTTAAGATTTATCTGAAAAGTCTATTCACATATTATTAGGTTGATTATGATTTTATTTCGTTCTTAGTATTGTGTTTGTTTTATACATGTAACATTGCTTTATTTTGAAGTAGAAATTAATGTAACTAACAAAATGGCATGATTTCATTTTTGTCTTAACAATGACCATGCCTATCACAAATCATGAATCTTTCTTAGTTAAACCAGATACTAAAGACCATTCAATTCATGAATCCAAGTGGAGACCCAGTAACATTGAATCCTTCAGAAAATTTTTATGTAGAATATGACATTCTGAACTTCTGGAATTTTCCACAAGGTCTTGGATATAAAGTAAAAGTAGGAATGTTTTCTCCATATTTACCACGTGGTCAACAATTGTCATTGTCTGAGGAAAGTATAGAGTGGAGTACAGGACTGGGACAGGTGAGTGGACACTCAATTTTGCTTAGCTTCATGCTTCTCCAGAATTAAAAGATTCCTTCACTGCTGCATTTACAAATCGTTTCCCACATTCAAATATTTTCTTTTTATCATTACCAATATTTAACACATAATTCAATGTATATTCACAATTCTAAATGTTATATGTGTTTTCATGTATACTAGTATGTGTAATATATATATTATATAATATATATATCTATCTCCTATTACAATGTTTAACTATCTCATCAATTAACTGAGTGTAAGTTTCATTAAAAATCTAATACCATAATGAAATTCAGTTACCAGATGAATCTTGTAAATCCTCCTGTCTCTTATTTTGTCAGACTCCCATGTCTGTATGCAGTGAAAGTTGTGGACCTGGATTCAGAAAATCTCTTCAGGATGGCAAGGCTCTATGTTGTTTTGATTGCAGTCTCTGCCCAGAAAATGAAATCTCCAATGGAACAGGCAAGTGTGTACATTTCACATGAGGTTCAGACTTCTGTTTTTTAATCTATATATTGTAGCAAAAACCATATACAGTATTATTGTATTAATTTCCAACTCCAGAAAGTACATATAAAAACACACAATCCAGTTACTATATTTATGAGCTATATGCCTAGATTGCGGAGATGCAGAACTATTATAATTTATTACTCTGCTATGGGATCCTTTGCTGCTTGACATATCTACTGGCCATATGGTTCTTGTCCATCTTCACTTCGTCCACCTCCACCTGCTTTCCGTCCTTTACTTCTCTGTCTACCTGCCCTTACTTTCAAAGACCTCCCATCTCACCTTTCTCCTTTACTGCCACATAAAAGACTCTTGCATTTATTGAGTAGTAAATAGGGAGAAGGTTCATATGAGTTTACCTGAGTATGTGATCCACTGTTCATCTGGGGACACAGCTCTTGAGGAAGCAGAACTAAAATGAGATTTCAAACAGCATCAGGACAACCCATAATATTTTACCCTTATTTCCAGTTAAAAATACTTCTTCTCTCAGAATGAATTGAGCACAATTGTAACAATTATAAAAAAATAAGGTATGATATCTATTTAACATCCAGTTCCTCAGACCTGTCAATTTATGTAGAGTACTCTACCATCTACCCTAACTTATAGAGTTTACATTTTTGTGTCTGAATTATGTTATTTTAACTTTTATTACAATTTGAAACCCATGCTTTCAAATCCAGAATTTCTTCTTTCATGCTAAACAACTGAAGTTCAATTATAAGACTATAGCTAATGTTCAACCACACCAGACCCCTGAGAAGGAATAAATTACTACCTAAATATTTAGGAAGCAAAGAAAAATAGCTTTCAAATGTATGCAATTTGTAGAGACAGCTGACTGCCTGGACAGTCTGCTGATTTCTTATAAAGCCAAACCACCTGTTTTCAGTCTACTTGTCCAGATCCATCTGACAGACCTTAAGAGAAGCAGGAATAATGAAGAACTAGCTTACCATGTCTTGGCAGAGCTATCCCACATATGTTTTTCCTTTTTTTGGACAACATTTTTGTCTGCATCAGAATTAGGGCAATTCTTGCTGAGTAGCTACATTGCCATGGTTGAATCAACTCCACCTGGAGGTAAAGATACTCAATATCTTCCATGAAGTGGAATAGGGATACTGTCAGGAGCACACATGTCACATTGTTAATTGCTCCTTGAATTGAAATGCTATTAAAGACATATTCTGTCAATCTTTTATATAGAGATAGAGAGAGATAGAGCAAGATAGAGATATTCTGAATTGTCAAACACAAGTTATTGTTAGTTATTAGCTAATTGAATAATATTGAACACATTTGCTGTAATTTACTAAATTAGAATCAAATATTATCATTAGTGAGTCTTACACTCTATTATTTTACATTGTTCAAGTATCTTAAACAGCATAAAATAACAACCATTAAAAGGGCTGGGTCTAAGTCTTTGTGTTCTTGAATGATTTACATAGGCACTATACTTATATAAGTATTACAACACTGATTTTAAATTTTGTATCAATACACAAAATATATGAATGAGTAACTTAAACCTATAATAACCTATATATTCTAAGCCAGTGTAAGAAACTATAAGTTTCTATTACAAGTGGTTTTACCTGTTGAGTCATCTTTTCATACTTATACTTAATTTCTTACTGGGGACTTTGCATACCATGTATCTTAAAAACTTAAATGACAATAAATAAAACCCCCTTTGATATTTCCAAGTAAAAAAAAATTATAACTTCAATTTTGCAATAATTATAAAGATTCAATCAATATAATATTATGGCGTAACAAAAACTTGTTTAAAAGTAAGTTTAATGTCTTATATACATTTGTCTACCTTTTTTCTTTTCTATAGTATTTCTATAACCCTCATTTGCTTTTCCAAATCTATATCCATCTAGAAAGAAAAAAAGAGAAGAAAAAAGAAAAGGTAAAAGTCTCTGAGTCTAAGCTTATCCGTGTCCTCCCTGTCTAAGACTGCTACATATACAAATAATCCCTTAAATGATAACATATCTATAATTTTAAAAATAACCAGAACCATCCATTTGAACCTAAGGAACTGGGATGATGATCTTCTTTTGCTTGCTTCTAGTGGTATTGGAGCCAAGGATTTCCTTATCAAGACCCAGAGGGATATAGGAAGATAGACTTTATTAAAGAAAAGCTAGATGGCATCATTTGATGTTTACTCTTTATGTGCTGAGAAAGTTCATGGCTTAGCTGAAATCCTGACTGTAACAGTCTGAAAGGCTGGTGATGTGAGCTAGATATTCTACAAATGTCCTGGAATCAAGTCTTTAGAAGTAACAGCTTCCATGTAGTTTAGGTATAATCAATGAAGGAGCTTGAATGGCATGTCCCAGAATCTCAGCATCCCAGAGTATGAGTTTTGTGAGGGCGGTCTTTTTCTTCTACTATTCTGCAATATACAAAACTTATAGGCAACACATAGCTCTGTAAAGATATTTATATGGAACATGCAGGGTACATGGGTCAGTTAATGAAGATCAATAAAGAAAGACAGCTGGCTCACGTTGAAGATTACTTTGATCACATAATCAAACTTCAATATAAATTTCCATTCCTGCCATCTTAAAAGATGGTATGTAATAACATGTCATAAAAATTTTGTACCCCAAAAGGGTTATTGGCAGAATATAGACATTTAAGTCTCAGCCAGACTCATAGCTGTCTCTGTACAGAAATATGTATCACCTACCTTGCTGATCTTGTTGATCTACAAGAAATCAAGAAAGGTGGGGTATAAATCTGAAGATGTAAGTAAGGTGGCTGAAAATCCATAAAAATTGGTTCAAAACTCTGATTTATGTACTATACTTTTGGTTTTATCTAACTTTCAAGAGCTTCTTAACATAGTACCTGACTCTCAATGTATGGAAGTGATTGTTTTACAAATAGAGACCACTGAACTTATTTGGGATAATTGTGAATTGAATTCGCTATTTATTCATATACAACAAATTATCAGAATAGGAATCATCCATTATATATAACACAGATAAGATTCCATGCAATTCTGCCAGGCCTTTTATCAAAATGTAATAATAAAAACGATGGATACATATAGGGAAAGTACTAGAAGCTTCAGAATTCCATTAAAAAACAAAACACGTTAACAGCAAAGGTTTAAAGAAAGAATACTCTTAACACTTATCAACAAGCCAAGAAAATTATGAGGCAATGTCCCACTTGCTCACTGTATAACCAAAAACCATTAATTAAACCAAGTATGCTAAAGGTACCCAAAGAAATGAAATTTGGCAAAAGGTTGTGTTTCATTTACAGAGTTTTGTAAAATGATATATGTGCATCATAATATAGACACATATTAAGAATTTCATTGGGCAACTGCCTTTGCTTCAGGAAAGATTGATTCTATAATTATGCAGTTGTTATAAGTTGTGGCTATTATGTGAATACCCATACAAATTAAAACGGAAAATGGTTCAGTATATGGCTTTAATAAGATTAAGCAGAGTTTTTACATATTGTAATATAAAACATGTTACAGGCATATCATATAATTCTACAAAACAAGCAATTATGTATAGATAAAATCATACTCTAAAACAGATGCTTAAGAAACAAAAGGTGGCAACAATGAACCCCAGAGTTGGATTACATAGTGCTTTATTAAACTTACATTTTTAAATTCTAATGAACAAAAACTTTGGCTTCTGAAAGACATTGGATTGTGAAAAAAACTGCTGAACTAAAGCAGCCTATTTATTTTAAGGGTGTTCTAACACCACAATGGAAAACAAGAAATGAGTTATACTGGGGGACAGGTTATGCCTATATTTCCACAGGAATAAAAAGCTATGCGTTCTTTTCAAGTTGATAAAAATAACACATGACAAAGGGAGAGTTCCTGAAGACCTTGACTTCAAACATGGAGGAGATTGACAAGATCGAGAATATAGGTGATGTATACGTGATGGTGTACATGTCGCCGTACAGAGAGACAGCTCTGTGACTGACTGAAACTTACAAGTCTACATATGACCATACAAGACAACTGTGCAGACTATATTCTTCTTTGTCAAATATTTTATTTATTTGTACTTCAAATGTTTCCCCTCTTGGAGACTTCTTCACATTACCCACCCTCTCCTATGCCTCTGAAAGTGGGATCCCCAAAGATTTCATGGTGCTAGTTAATATTAATCATAAGCAATATAACTCTGAAGTATAACCCACATTTAGTTGGTTTGTATGATTATAAGTTATATTTTATTCATCTTATGCAATTTCATAGTTTAACATTTGGAATCTATAAATAGGTACATATGTGAAACATTCTTGATGCTGTATTATCAACACATTAAAAGCCTTAATCTCTTATAGTGTCATCATCCCAGAGCCTACTAGTGTTCCCAAAATAGATAAAATACTAATAGACAGTGTGTTTTCTTAAGAAATTCAGGGAATGGAAAAATGGTTTAGTAACTAAGAGCATTGGAGATATTTTTGAAGATAGGGATTTGGTCTCCAGCATCCACAAAATGACATTTAACTGTGCCTCAATTCCCAGGATTTCTGCCACCATATTGTGGCCATGTGAGAAACACATACATATAGTGCACATTTTTAAAGCAAACCCATAAAAAATAAGCAATTCATGTATTACAACATATCATATGGATTTCTTCCAATTAAAGAAATTGTGTTTCTTGGTGTCTGTAGTTTACAGATATAGAGGGAAGAAAACCTGTCTTAAAGATGAGAAATAGTGCAGATTCCATGAATCCTCACAGAGAATACCCAAGACTCAAATGTTCTGTAAAATAAGTGAGTGCTTTATTCTGCAGACATTCAACCTGCAGAGATTTGAACATTTACCAAGATGGGAACCACAGACAAAGGCACACTAGCCCTTTAATACAAAACAAGGAATTTTAGCAAAGGTTAGGCAGTCAAGAACTTTATTGGTGAGTGCCAGGTAAGTTACATGTAGTAATTTCTGATTGTCAGCTATGTTATATTCACTATCTGTGGTGAGATCTTGAGAATGTTCCAAGAACAGGCTCAGATCCAGCCTCATTAATTAATTCAATACCTCAGGAACTGTCTTATTTCTCAGATTATCCACCATTTTCAAAGATACCAATGATTAACACCCTATTGCAGCAACTCTGTCTGCGGAGCAGAATATTCTTCCTTTAGAAATGAAAACTTTTCCATTTTGAAGATTTTTACTTCTTATCTGACATCTAAATTGTTTCAACAAAATTCTGTCAGATTAAGTAACTGACGCTACAGATATTTTGAAAGAAAATAGATATTTAAATGGTGTTGTTGCAGAACAAAAAACACGTAAATTGGTTGTTAATACTGTTGGAAATTGCCAAGTATTGAAAATTTTAACATCATGTAATATCTAGTACATAATTAATTATACCCACATAATCTCTTCCACCAACCAATAATAGGTTAATATACCTTCTTAATATAGGAGCAATAATTCTCAATGAAATCCTACAAGATTAATTCAGTAGCAGATTTTTTTTAAAAAAAAAATAAATCATAAACAACCATAATAATGACTATCTTCTTGAGATGTGGGGTGCTGCAACATACATAAATTGTTATTTGTAGTATACCACATTAATAGTTTCAAGAACTGAAACTGTATTTTAAAATAATTAAATACAAGCAAAGTTTTGAAAAATTTAGAATTTCTTTGTGATAAAATTTTGGAAGAATTTAAGCTTATAGCTGACATATCTCAAGAAAATTGAGGCAACATACAAGATCAGATCTGACATCACACTCAAAGAATGGAGACTCAAATTATTTGCACTAACTAAGGAATAAGACAATGATTCTACTCTATGCAGTGAAGTAGATGAAGGGGGATAAAGATGGAAAAGAGGAAGATGAATTACTTTTACTTAGGAGTGAGAATATTCTGTCCATGAAAGACCCAAAAAACCCACAATAATCCTCTTGTAGCTGATAAATACATTCAGTAAGGTAGCAATACAAAACAAATTAATTATAAAAAGTATCTTCTTATACAGCACAACTACCACCACCGAAAAGAACCAAAAAAAAAATAACAGGCAAAAAAATTGACAAATAATACTTACTATCTTAATAAACAAAGACAAAACCTTAAATATCATACCTTACAGTAGAAACTCTAGTGCACTGAAAGCTTTTACACAGTGAAAATTTGAAAAACACACAAAAGAACAGAATAACTCCCTTCATCAATTATAACTGAATAATGTTTTAGGTGGTGGTTTTATTGCTATTAAAAAAATCAAATTTTCAACTAAGCCAAAAAAAGGTTAGACTTATGTTATTGCCCTGAGGATAAATTTGTCATTAAGGGAAACTAATATAATTGGGAGCAGAAAACTGGAGGCAAAATCTCATAAAAAATCATGGAACAATGCTACTTACAAGCTTGCTTTGCTGGTATTCTTTTTTAAACAGCATAATATCATCTGACAAATTATAGCACTGTTCACACTGAATTGCCCCTATCTTATCAAACATTACTTTAAAATATGCTCCGCAGGCTTGTCATTTTCTCAATTAATATGCCTTCTCGCCAGATACTTTTAGGTTTATGTCAAGTTATCAAACAACAGTAAGCATAGATATCCCTCCAAAAGCAATCCAATCCACAGAATCCATCCTTAGAGCAAGTACAATTGGTCATACATTTTCATTGCCATTTTACTCACAAAAGTCCAGCAAAGTGAACATTATGTATATCCATCAATTGACAAATAGATAATATGATTTTATACATATATGCAACAAAGAATTACATGGTTAAGAAAAATAAAAAACTATCACTTAAGTGGATGGATAAACGTATTTTCTGGATGAGGTTATACAGATAATGTAATACAAATGCCACAGACATGTTTTTATATATGTAGATATAAAGATGATAGATGATAGGTAGACAAATGATAGAAAGAAAGATAGATGATAGATAGACAATAGATAGATAGATAGATAGATAGATAGATAGATAGATGATAGTGAAGATAGTGAAGATAGAGAGAAAAAGACACAAATACATACACAGATACTCACACACACATAATCACTGAAACTATAGAAATCATTGCTTTTAGAGTACTGATAGAAGTCATGAAACTAGGGAGCTCTAGTTAGGAGGGAGTTTTTGAGAAATAGGGGACAGAAGACCAGTACTATGAAGGTAAGAAATGAAGTAATGAAGCAAGAAGTACTGTACAGGTTCCAGAATTGATAGGCAAATTAGAGAGGAAGGTACATAGGAAGCTATAAATAATACAATAAGCCTTTGACAATGTTCTGGAGAAACATTCCAGTAAGAAGTTCATGAACTATAGTTTACAGATATATAGTGAGAGTTTCAGTGTAATAACCCTGTATGGGGAAAAAGATCCTACTGATTCATCATAGGATGTCAAATAAAAAGTGAACTAGAGGTAAGGGATATTTTTGTTTCAACAGTTTGGACAGTGGAATCTCTAGTACAACCTCAAATATTACAAGTGAATTCTATAGGTTTTGGTTATTTTTTCTTAACTTGATGGTAGTGACTATAAATTTAAGATATGAGACACAGGGAAGACAAACAAAAACTGATTTTGAAGCTCTTTTCCTACTGACAAGATGACACAGGAAGTTTTCTGAACAAAATACTGTAAGAAAAATTATCATCTGTCTTAGTGCTGTATATTAGTGTTCTCCAAGATAAAGTACATGAAGATATAGGATGGTTTAAAGGCAGTAAAAATGGATCCCACAGAAAGTTTATTAAGTTCAATATGTTAAGTAAAGGCTTCAGGAATTTCCTGAAACCTAACAAATACATTAGAAATCTGCATCTAAAAGTAAATATAAGCAGGGAGGAATATGGGTAAAAACTGCAAGTCAAAAGAAGCTGCACAGAAAAATTGACTTTCCAAGATGACTGAGATGGTATGAAATCTGTAAAGCTGCTTGCTATTTGTGATATAAACCTTGAGTTCCTCAATTTTGTGAGCCATCACTCCCTTTAGGTGGGCTTGTAATGATGGAGTTCCATGAGATATATCTTAGCCACTTTTGCAATACTATGAAAACTTCATTTACAAGGCATTGAATCATTTAATTTTGACATCATTTTTTCAGAGGACATTAGTGCTTATGACCAACACGTAAGGGAGCCAGACAATAAACTAGGTGACACATTGTTGGAGGCATAACTGAGAGTCTATATGTGATCCACTGGGGATGAGGAGGTAGAAGAAAGACACAGAGACAGAGAGCATATGATATAGTATGTGCTGATAAATATTCAGAGATCATCAGAGTGGCACACTTCTGCCATCAATATGAAATCTCCTAAACCTAAATATTTTCACAACACAAACCAAGGATTCTGATATATGAGCCTATAGGGGCCATTCTCATTCACCCCACCATAATTATTACTTCCTCTTATTTCTCCCATAAAAAAAAATCATTCCTGTGAGTTTCCTCAGTAAAGCTCACTGACTCACCAACTTACATTTTGATGGTACTCTTACTTTGGTCTTCTGTAGACTCAATATCTGGAGTGATGATCTGTCTGTCAAGGAATAGTGGCACACAAACACTTAACTGTCTTTTAACCCTAAAATACTATCTGGTCTGAGAACTGGCTAAAATACTATCTGGTCTGAGAACTTATATTCACTGGCATACAATACTTTGGGAAGTAGTCAAACTCCTTATTTCATTAAAAGCCCATAACAAATGGTGAATTGATATCTGGTACAATTATCTTACATAAAGTATGTAGTGGTTAGGTAATAGGTCTAGGGAAAAATACTGTACTATCATTTACTTAAATGGACATAGTAATATATTCCTTCCTGATGTTTTACATATGCTCATAATTACAGAAGCATTAAACCACAACACTGTTGATTCCTTTTCAGTAGATGGCAGTTAACACCGAAACTAATAATAGTCATCAAACAGATAATAAGAATTTGTGGGGACACCTGCAATGTAATCCCTAACTCCACATCTCATAAAATATCACTGAAGACTCAACAAATAGATTATAGAAGCCAGGGTTAGAGAAAAGACTCAACAAACACTATTTTCACATAAACCAATGTGACATTGCTGAGACACAAGTGTTCACAAAGCAGCTGGGATGGTTTCCACAGTTTACAGAAAGGTCAAACCAGGATAATTCCTTAAATGGTTGAGTTATTGGATCATGAGGACACACCCCTAAGTGAGCAGAAATTGGCAGAGAAGCATGAGTCAATTTACCTTGGACATCTGTTTTCTGAGGGGCTTGCAATGATACAGTGGATGATGCTACATCAAGGTACATTCAAACAGCATCAAAGAGTTTTTGATAACTTTCACAACAGAACATAAAGTTGGAAAACCAAAGTATTGAGGATAAGAGGGATGGAATTGGATGGGAAGAAAAAGAGTTACAAATGACCAAAATATGTATAATTGTTTAGGAAATTCACCAAGAAGAACAAAAGACAAAATAGATGATAGATAGATAATAGATAGATGATAGATAGATAGATAGATAGATGATAGATAGATAGATAGATAGATAGATAGATAGATGATAGATAGATGATAGATAGATAGACGACAGATAGACAAATAGATCGACAGATATAGACAGATAGATAGATGACAGATTGATAGATTGGTAGATAGATGATATATGGATTGATAGAAAGAGATAGATGATAGATAGATAGATAGATAGATAGATAGATGATAGATAATATATAGATAGATGATAGATGATAGATGGATGGATGGAATGATGGATGGATGGATGGATGGATGGATGGATGGATGGATGGAAAGACAGACAGACAGACAGACAGACAGACAGACAGACAGACAAATAGTTCGGTAACTGTGAATGTACATGTCTACATTTATATGATGTATATAGACATATATACTATATGTTTATGTGTATATATATATGCACATGTACATATATATATATACATATATATATACATACATACACATACATACATACATACATACATACACACATACTTACATGGCTGTATCCTAGTCCCAGTAAAATATATTACATTCTTTTGAACATAAAGATATGTGGCATACAAAGACCTAAATACAGAGTAAATATAAATTCATATAACATTTGAAAATAATGAAACTTTAAAGAAGTTGAAATACTGACTTTTAAAAATATTTTTTGAGATGTAAATAAATTTACATTTCTCTTCTCAATTTTCTCATTCCAAATCTGCAATATATACCTTAAAACCCTCCTTCTCGTTCATGGCCTCCATTACTCCCTAATTAATGTGTGCTTAAATACATGCATATCTCTATAAAAAATTACTAATTATAACCTATTCAATCCAAATAATGTTACTTGAATATATGTTTTCAGGGCTAACTCTTTGACATTAAAACTAATTGCTGTGCATTTCCCTGATGATGACTGCACATATTGTTTTAATGAACTTTTCTAATCTTGTATGATCATGATCCCTTCTAGAGCAAAATATCACCTAATGAAAACCTCAGAATTAGATGTGAGAAACCATCTTGGAGTTGTTCTTCAGTGATGTTCAAAGGACTACCAAAAAATACACCGGTTATTGTTGATTTCCCTTATTTCACCAAGAGTTTGAAGGCAAATCCCTACTGATGAAAGTACCATGTACTTCAGTGACGGGATCCAATACACCTGAGCTTCAACTGACACATGTGTGCTCTCCCCAAGTACCATATTTAAAGATATCAGATGGCATCATGAAAACTTCCAAGGGAGCAAGACATCCAACAGTCTTAACCCAAATATATGGATGAACCACATCATTTACTATCGTGGTATTATACCCCATAAAGTTGCAGCAACAGAACACATATCTTTGTCAAAATCAACATTTCCATAACTGGATATAATATCTGTTCAACATTACACATAATATGCCTGATATTTGAAATTTACCTCACTAATCAGCAATAATAAAACCATACATATTGTATGACAATTTACAACCACTAATTTAATAAAACAACCTAATAATTTCCAAAATCAATCTAGAAATATTTGTGGTAATACAAACAGATAAGTATATTCTCAGCACCTTCATCATGTAAATTTCTCTTGCCAACAAATGGAGTCAATTACAAAAAAACAAAAACAAAAAACAAAACAAAAAACACACAATCAATGAAACTGCACAGTGGTGGATCTCAGTCCCAATTGTAGATATATCTACAAAACATTGTAAAACCTTAGACTCAGGGAAAATTATGAAGAGTTAGAAGAGGATTGAAAGTGCCAGGGGAGCAAGAAGTTTGCTGCAATATAACACTTCTGGTAATATTGAAATCTTCACCCATAAAGACCCATCACCATTACCACATAAATGTAAACTGAATTGAGATGACAATATCAGATATATTAAAGTGGGTGGGAGACAGACGATGAGGCCTTACTCCTACTCAAAGAACTAGTGATAAGTTTATAAATCTGGATCAGGAAATCTGGGAAGCTGAACAAGCTTTATCTATTGTTTGTAACTAAAATAAAAATATTTAACATTTTCTGTAGTATAATTTAACATTTATATTTAGAGAGATCATGCTCACCAAGAAACACGGAGGACATCATCCATATATTTTTTTCATTTTCAAGTCATCTTACTTGGGGTAGTTTTGAAGACTATATGCTGTACAATGAAACACTTTATAAGATTTGAACAGATTATTTAGCAGAACACAAATGTGCTTCAGATTCTACAAAAACAGATGATAGATAATGCCTTATATCAAAGGTGATACAGTAACTATCTTTCCATTATTTTTATAAAGACCTTTGACAAAAACTGAAATTTTGGAAGTAACTAACTTACATTGCCTACAGCTTACAGTCTTACATAAAGAGAATTTATAGAAAAATTCAAGAAAGGACTATAGATGTGTAAACTGAAACAGAAACCATGAAGATGCTTACCATTCTGCTCCCAATATGTCATTCAGATTAATTTGTTAATATAACCTAGAACTTATTTTCCATGCTGGCACCATCTGCCAGTATCTAGATTGTCTTACAAAATTAGTAATTATGAATATACACTGAAAGAGGTACCTATTGCCCAGTCTTATAGATGCCTTTTCTTTCTTGACATTCCCTTTTCAAAAATTAATTTAGTTTGTGCAAATTTAAAAAAACAAAATTAACCCATGAAAAGATAGTTTTTAAAGTATAAGATTTGAAGATTGTTAATTGGTGTGGCATTTAAACAGAATGATGTGAGTCACAAAGTTCTTCACATTTTGGGGGAATTTAATTTATGTAATTGAACATGTGAAGAAGGAATAATAATGTGCAATGGACAGAAAAAACATTCTGGTTCTCAGGAACTGTGAATACAGATTTATGAGTAATAAATGTTTGCTTTGGTGAAATTTCAGTCTAAATTATCATAATATAAAAAATATACATGAAAATATATATGTTATATTAACTTGGAGATAAAAATGAGTGTCATGAAAACACATGACAAAGAAGACATTACTGATGTATTTGCTTGATACTAAATAAGAACAGCAATATTAAGGGGGGAAAAATCTCCAAATTTGTAGTCCCTTATTCATTGCTCTCAATTGGTCCAAGAAAAATTGGCTAAAATATGGCTTACTTCCTTGTGTGTGAGGGATATGTGACAAATGAAAGAAATTCATAGCTGTTATGCTGATACCATGTTGAATTTCTTTCCAGATGTGGATCACTGTGTGAAATGTGCAGATGATCAGTATGCCAACACAGAAAGAACTCACTGCCTCCAAAAAACAGTGACATATTTGACTTATGAAGATCCTTTGGGGATCACACTGGCATGCATGACGCTGTGCTTTTCTACTATCACCATGCTTGTATTTGTGATTTTTATCAAGTACCAAAATACTCCTGTTGTGAAGGCCAATAACAGTACTCTCAGCTACATACTGCTCATCTCCCTCACCTTCTGCTTTCTTTGCTCCTTTCTCTTCATTGGTCAGCCAAATACAGACACTTGCATCCTGCAGCAGATTACATTTGGAATTGCTTTTACAGTGGCTGTATCTACAATCTTGGCCAAAACCATTACAGTAATCCTGGCCTTCAAGATCACAACTCCTGGAAGAAGGATGAGGAGATTGCTTAGATCAGGGTCACCCAAATTTATCATTCCTGTCTGTACACTTATACAAATTATCTTCTGTGGAATCTGGCTGGTAACTTCTCCTCCTTTTGTTGATGAAGATACACATTCTGAACATGGTCAGATCATGATTTTATGCAACAAGGGCTCAGCCACAGCTTTTTACTGCAACCTAGGGTACCTTGGGGCTCTGTCCATTGGGAGCTTCATAGTAGCTTTCTTGGCCAGAAACCTGCCAGACACATTCAATGAAGCCAAGTTCCTGACATTCAGTATGCTGGTGTTCTGCAGTGTATGGATTGCATTTCTCCCTGTCTACAATAGTACTAAGGGGAATGTTATGGTGGCTGTGGAAGTCTTCTCCATCTTGGCCTCCAGTGCAGGGATATTAGGCTGTATTTTTATCCCCAAGTGCTATATTATTTTCATGAGACCAGAAAAGAACTCATTGAATGTCATGAGACACAGATTTCCGTGGAAATAAGTTGTACTTAAAATACCTCAAGTTATGTTTTAAGGGATTTGAGGCGTGTCAACAGACATTCTCAGGTTAAACTGCAGTAAAACATAATACACCCCACAAGGCTCGATGATTAGTTGTATATTCAGTGTATATGTAACACTTGAATTATCTTTGGCTGTCTTAGCCTTCTAATCATCAAGCTATAACTTGCATCTGAACGTGACACCCAAACAAGTACTTTATAATATACAAAATGATTTACCATCTACAAAATCAAAATTCAAGCTAATATAGAATAATATTATACAATAATTATACCATAGAATTCCCAGGTTTACTGTACCTTGACCAATTGTTCATGAAATACATTTTTGAAAGTGACTTGATTATATTTTCTGAGACTTTAAGCTAAAAATCTTCTCCTTCTTCTATTCCTATTATTAGAAGTTCTGATCTTTTAATAGTGTTCCAAAGTTCCTTAAGGTTTTGCGTTAGAAACTTTGTGTATTTGTCATTTTCACTGAATTACATATCAATTTCGTTTACAGAATATTCAACACCTGAGTTTCTGTCTTCCATTTCTTGTATTCTGTGTTTGAAGATTGTATTTCTGGATCATGTTGTATTTCATACATTTATAATCTACATGATTTACTACATTTCTGTTTCCTATATTACCATTTTCAGGTTGAGAAAATATCATCAACAAAATCATACAAGAAAACTTTCCTAATCTAAAGAAGTAGATGTCAATGAATGAACAAAAAAGATACAGAATACTAAACAGATTGAACCAGAAAAAAATTCTTCCATAACATTACAATGAAAACACTAGATATACAGAAGAAAGAAATTTAAAAGCTTCTAGGGAAATAGATCAAGTAACATAAAAAGGATGACTTCTCAGAATTACATCTGACTTCTCAACAGAAACACTAAAAGAAAGAAGGGCCTAGAAAGATATTTTTTGCAAACCCTGAGAGATTACAGATGTCAGCCCAGATACTATACCCAACAAAACCATCAATCATTATGGATGGAGAAACCATGGTATTCTATTACAAACCAAATTATAAAAACACCATTCTAGTAATCCAGCATTACAGAAGAGGCTAGAAGAAAAAAGGTCACAAATAGGGAAACTTCACCATAGAAAAACCAAGTCCACCTCTAATAATTAAAGTAACAGAAAGCAATAATAAATATTCTTTAATATCTATTAACATAGTGAATTAAATTCCCCAATAAAAAGGCATAGACTAAAAGACTTGATACCTAAAAAGGATCCAGCATTTTGCTGCATACACGAAATGCAACTCAGTATTAAAGACAGACACTACCTTATGTTTAAGGGCAAAAAAAACAAAAACAAAAACAATTTTCCGAGCAAATTGTGCCAAGAAACAAGCTAGAAAACCCATTCTAATATCAAATAAATTTTCAACCACAAGTTATCAAAAAAGATAAGGATGAACACGTTGTATTCATCAAAGTAAAATTCTACAAATAAGAATCCTCAATTATGAACATCAATGCACCAAACGCTAAGGAATGCACATACATAAAAAAAAATAAAATTTAAAAACACTTTATTAAAGCCAAAAGTACACAGTGTGCAACCCACAATAAAGTGTGCAACCCACAATAATAGTGGGAGACTTCAACACCATACTCTCATCAACAGACAGATCAAGAAAAGAGAGAATAAACAGAGACACAGTGAAACTACCAGAAGTTACAAACCAATGGATTTAAACAGGCATCTATAGAATATTTCATGATAAAACAAAAGAATATACTTTGTTCCCATCAGCTCATGGTACCTTCTTCAAAACTGATGATATAATTGGTCACACAAGAGGCCAAAACAGGTACAAGATTGAAATAAGCCCATGCATACTATCAGATCACCACAGACTAAGGCTGGACTTCAATAAAAACAAAAAGAACAAAAAACCCACATACATTTGGCATTTGAACAATGCTCTACTCAATAACTTCCTCAAGGAAGAAATCAAGAGAGAAGTTAAAGACTTTTTTAGAATTTAATGACAAAGAAGGCAAAATATACACAACACTATGGGACACAATGAAAGCAGTGCTAATAAGAAAATACATAGCTCTAAAGGCCTCCAGAAAGAAATTGGAGAAAGCATCATAAACTAACAGCTTAATAGCAACCTGAAAACAAAAATAAGCAAAAACACACAAGAGAAGTAGACACCAGGAAATAATCAAACTCAGGGCTGGATTCAACCAGGTAGAAACAAAAAGAACTATACAAAAATATCTATAAAACTAGGAGATAATTCTTTGAGAAAATCAACAAGATAGAGCAACCCTTAGCCAGAACAACCAGAGGGCAAAGACACAGTATCCAAATTAACAAAATCAGAAATGTAAAAGGGAGATATAACTACAGAAACTGAGGAAATTCAAAAAAATCATCAGATCCTACTACAAAAGCCTATATTTAACAAAACTGAAAAATAGCGATGAAATAGACAATTTTCTAGACAGATTCCTGGTACCAAAGCTAAATCAAGATCAGTAAAACCATCTAAATAGTCCTATAAGCCCTAAAGAAATAGATGCAGTCATTAAAATTCTCCCAACCAGAAAAAGCTCAGGACCAGAGAGGTTTAGTGGAGAATTCTACCACAACTTCAAAGAAGAATTAATACCAATACTATTCAAACTATCCCACCAAGTAGAAACAGAAGGAACACTGCCCAATTCATTCTCTGAAGCCACATTTACACTGGTACCAAAACCACACAAAGACCCAACAAAGAAAGAGAACTTCAGACCAATTTCCCTTATATAAAGCAATGCAAAATTACTCAATAAAATTCTCTCAAACAAAATCCAAGAACACATCAAAATGATCCACAATCAAGTAGGCTTCATTTCAGAGATACAGGAATTTTTCAATATAAAGAAATCCATTGATGTAATATAATACATAAAAAAAATCACATGTGAAAAGGACCACATGATCATTTCATAGAATGCTGAAAAAACATTTGAAAAAAATTCAACATCCATTCATGTTAAAAGCCTTGGAAGATCAGGAATTCAAGCCCCACACATCAACATACTAAAAGTAATGTACAGCAAACCAGAGGCCAAAATCAATATAAATGGAGAGAAACTAGAAGCAATACACTAAAATCTGGGACTACACAAGGCTGCCCATTCTCTCTCTATCTATCTATTCAATAAATTACTTGAAGTTCTAGCTAGCACAATTAGAAAACAAAAGGATTTCAAAGAGATATAAATTGGAATGGAAAAGTCAAAATACCATTATGTGCAGATGTTATGATAGTATATGTAAGTGACCCCAAAAATTCCCCCAGAGAACTCCCAAACATGATAAACAACTGCAGCACCATAGCTGGATATAAAATGAAATCAAACAAAACATTAGCCTTCCCATACTCAAAGGATAAATGGTCTGAGAAAGAAATTAGGGAAATTACACATTTCACAGTAGTCACAATATAGAATATCTTGGTGTGACTCTAACCAAAGAAGTTAAGAATCTAAATGACAAGAAATTCAAGTCTCTGAAGAAGGAAATCAAAGAAGACATCAGAAGATTGACTGATCTCCCATGCTCATGCATTGGCAGGACTAATATAGTAAAAAGAGCCATATTATCAAAATCAACCTACAGATTCAACATGTTCCCCATTAAAATTCCAACTTGATTCTTCATAAAGTTAGAAACAGCAATTCTCAAATTCACTTGTAATACAAACAACAACAACAAAAAAACAGGATAGTTAAAGCTACTCTCAACAATAAAAGAACATCTGGGAGAATCCCCATCCCTAACCTCAACCTACAGTACAGAGCAAGAGTGATAAAACTTACATGGTTTTGGTACTGTGATAGGCAGGTAGATACATGGAAAAGAAATGAAGACCCAAAAAGCCTATGGTCACTTGATCTGTGACAAAGTAACTAAAAACATCCATTGGAAAAAAGAGACATACTTTTCAACAAATGGTGCTGGTTCAACTGTCAGTCAACATGTAGAAGAATGCAAATAGATCCATTCTTAACTGCCTGTACAAAGCTCAATTCCAAGTGGATCAAGGACCTCTACATAAAAACAGAAACACTGAAACTAATAGAAAACAAAATGAGGAAAAGCCTCAAACACCTGAAAACAGCAGCAATCTTTCTGAATAGAACAACAAGGGCTTGTGCTCTAAGATAAATAATAGACAAATGGGACTCATAAATTACAAAGCTTATGTAAGGCAAAAACACTATCAATAAAACAAATTGCAACTAAAGTGCTTGGGAAAATATCTCTAAGAATCCTACATCCTATAGAGGGCAAATATCCAATATATACAAAGAATGCAAAAGTTAGAATCCAGAGAATGAAATAACACTATTAAAATGAGGTACAGAGATAAACAAAGATTTCTCAACTGAGGAATATCGAATGACCAAGAAGCACATAAAGAAAATTTCAAAATCCTTAGTCATTAGGAAAATGTAAATCAAAACAAACCTGAGGATACATCTCACACCAGTCAGAACGGCAAAGATCAAAATTGCAAAATCTCAGGAGACAGCAGATACTGGCAAGGATGTGGAGAAACAGGAACACTCCTTCGTTGCTGCTGGGATTACAAGCTGGTATAACCACTCTAGGAAATCAGTATGGTGGTTCCTCAAAAAAATTAGTCATAGTACTACATGAGGACTCAGCTACACATCTCCTGGGCAATTACCCAAAAGATGCTCCAACATATAACAAGGACACATGTTCCCTTATGTTCATAGCAGCCTTATTTATAATAGACAGAAGCTAGAAAGAAAGCAGATGTAACTTAAATGGAGGAATAAATACAGAAATTTTACTAAATGAGTTACATCATGAAATACTTAGGCAAATTGATGGAACTAGAAAATATTATCCTGTCTAAGGTAATCCAAATCCAAAAGAAAACACGTTATACACTCGCTGATATGTGTATATTACCCCAAAACTTTGGGATAGCCAAGATACAATTCACAGACCACATGAAGCCAAGAAGAAGGAAGACTAAAGTTTGGATATTTTAATCCTTCTCAGAAGAGAGAAGCAAATACTCACAGATGAAAATCTGGAGAAAAAATGTGGAGCAGAGCCTGGAGGAAAGTCCATCCATAGACTGCCCCACCTGGGGATCTATCCCATACACAGACAACTAACACAGACACTATTGTGGATGCCAAGAAATGCTTGCTGACAGGAGCCAGATATAGCTGTCTCCTGACAGGTTCTGCTAGAGCTTGACAAATATAGAAGAGGATGCTCACAGCCAAACATTAACCTGAGGACTGAGACTACAATGGAGAAGTCAGAGAAGAACAGAAGGAGCTGAAGGGGTTTGCAATGATACAGGAAGAACAACAATATCAATTAACCAGACCGCCCTCCCACAGAGCTCCCAGGGAGTAAAGCACTAACCAAAGGGTACACATGGAGGGACCCATGGTTCCAGCCACATATAAAGCAGATGATGGCCTTGTTGGGCATCGATGGCAGGAGAGACCTTTGGTCATGTGAAGACTAGATTTCCCATAGTAGGGGAATCCTAGGATGGGAACCACGAGTGGGTGGGTGGATGGGGGTACACCCTCATAGAAGCAGGGTGAGGAAGAATGGAATAGGAGGTTTCCAGGGTAGAAACTATGAAATAGAATAACATTTCAAATGTAATTAAATTAAATATCCACTAAAATATTCTCTTTTTAAAAAAAGAAAAAGAAACACCAAGACCAAAAATAAATTTTCAGTGGGAATAATTTTCTTGACTCATACATTTTTATCATTATTCATCATCATTAGAATCAGGACAGGAACTCAAACAGGGAAAGATTTTGCACCAGGCAGATTCAAAATGTGTGTGTTTTACTGTCTTTCTCCTTAATGCTCCTCAATCTGTTTTCTTATAGAATCTAGGCCAAGAGAGGCTCTGGAATAGAAATTTCCATAATAAGCTGAGCCCTCCCACATTAATCACTAATTAACAAAATACTTTATTATGCTCCCTACAACTAAATCATGGATACATTTGCATAACTGACATCTTTATGTCTCCAAAGCATTACTTTGTGTCAAGTAGATATAAACGTACCAGGCAAAGTATCTATTTAGCAAAACTCTGTAACATCTTCCATGAATAAGGCATATGCCCTCACTAACCAAAAACATTGATGAGAAACATAGTCCCAGTCACATTTTCTTTAGTGTAGTGTTTGCTGCTGATTCAATTGAAAAGCAGTTGGTCATGATCAGAATATTTGTAACAAGATCCTACTACATTTTGGGGTATAAATGGGAATAAATGTACATATTAATGGGTATTAAGTGAAAGTTGACTGAGTCCAGAGACACTGTATAAATGAGCTGATCTACCACATTGTGGACATTGTAAAGCACTTATATGCAGAAAAGTCCTTCTTGTATGTGACCATGCTCTGTAGTCTATTTTGAATCCTCAGAGACTTTTGAATTTCATGTCAAATGATGTTTCTGACAATGGTATATGAACACTCTTCCCGAATTTGGTGCACCCTGGAAATTTTGCTATTCCTGGTAGGAGATAATGACATAATGATAATGACTCCAGCAACTTAAGAGGCTAACCTTTGGACATATTTTTTTCACCATGAGTTTGTCACTTGGACAGAAAGGCTAATATATAAAGCCTGAGGGTAGAAAATGTTGAAAATTTCTCCAGAGATGGGAGCAAGATTGCATGGAATGAATATGTAGCTTAGAGGCTTTCCACTTAGCAATACTTATAAGTCCACAAATAATCATATGCATTCACATACTGAAGCTTTCATCTGGGGTCATTGTTAGTTCCATTTATGCTCAAAGAAACACTCAGCTGGCCAACTTTGATTTCTTTCTTCTTGATGCTGAAGATTTCTATGCTCCAGTGCAATTTAGTTATACTAAGGTGTTTAATATCCTTGACAAACAATGTATACCAGGATGGAGACATGGTGATCAATGTATTCTTGTACCTGTATACCTATCAAATGAAACACACTGAAGGGCCAGAGAACACAGACATTCATCAATGGTAAGTGTCTCCAGTCCTTTCACCCTAGACCAAGTTTCCAAGTTGCACCTTTAATCTACTTTATCATTGCTTCTCAACCATTTCCTTCTAGAAAGTGCTGCACTTCCAAACTTGTAAGCATTTTTAGATGTCTTCTATTTTTATGGGTGAAAACTGAGCACAAACATACTGTCTAGCACATCTGTCACTCTGAAAGTTGCCATGCAGTAAACAAATGATGTTACTTAGAAATATAACTTCAGCTATAAGTACAGTTGAGTAATGAAAGGTGTCAACCCAAAATTGCTTCTACAAAAGTAAATATATAAAGTGCTTCTTTATGTATTTCTTAATATCTGTATTGACTCAGTGCTACTTTGTGTGTCACATTCCTGGAAAGACCACCTACTGTATTTAATTATTTCAGATTCTTTGGAGATCATGATTTTCTGACAGGTGTGAACCTGCCCCTCCTCCTTGTTGTTATTAGGCAGTACAGTGACTAAAAGTGGACTGCTGTGATATTTCCATTCCCTCTAGTTTGTGATTGATTAATATATAGTACATAATTTTCTCTATAAACATACCACCACTGCAGTAAGTGAAATAACTAATAAAAGGTTGATACCGACTTGCAGACATTATAGGCATGTGACTTCACTTTCTATGAGCATGAATGATGCCACTGAGAGCAGTTATACCATCTCCTGTCAGAAGATGGCATGGCAGCTCTCTGCCTGTGTCTGTTGTGCACAGTTTAAAAGACAAATGTCATGAACAAAAGGCAAAAATCTTACTTAGAAGCTATCTTATTTCCCTCCATCACCTGTTTGCTGGCATTTTAATATTCTTTTTCACTTTCTCCTGGTTGTCTCCTTTTCACCTTCTGTAACTCTGCTACTCATAAATGCATGTTGGTGTAACTGTATTGCTCTGCTTATTTGACTCTCATGGCTGCTGTTCCTAACCAGTGTTTACAGAGATCCAGCTCTATCAAACTTTCATGTCGATTTTGGGAGTTTTGACCTGCATTCCCTAAATTTCTCAGTAAAACATTCAATTTTTGTGTGTATTCAACTGGATAGTAATGAAGCCTTGCAGTTTTGAGGCCATGCAGTAAATCTGTTTACTCAGAAGCTGATATATAATTAACCCAGTTGTAAAATTACATGTATTTCATCTTATTTTGTTCATGAACCAATCTTAATTTTATACTTTCAGGTAGTACGAAGTAATACATTGCATAAACAATAAGAGGCATGATATCAAATTGCATAAAATTTAGCATCTTGAACAATAAGTCATTTGGCAAAATCTGCAATTTCAGTGTACATCACATATGCATTCTGTAGTGCAAAGGCATATTCTTAGTGACTGCATTGTTAAACATGCATGGTATTCTACCTTCACATTTTATCCATAATTGTCTTCTTGATTTGAAGTGAGGATTTGTCTTATTGCTGATTGTGCTTACAATCTTTTAATGCTCAACAGATTATGTATGTACATATTATATTAAAATACATATTTTTGCATGTCTTGCTAGTCATTCTATCCCTTTATCTTTTATTTTTGAATGGCATGCTACATACTGGTTTTGAAGGATTGTAAAATGATTATATGATTAGTGTCTGTTTTACATATTTTCTTGTGTGGTGTGTTTAAATAGGAAGACTACACATAGTTGATGAATTTTCTGGTTTAGTAAAGGCATGCTTCTACATTATCCTCTAAGAAACAGGGCTTCAGTAGGCCTGGGGAGTTTTGTCAGTTTCCATTCCAGTCACAAATTTCTTCTTGTTGATGACACATTTGTTCCCTACCAGTTGATCTCTACCAGTTTTCTATGCAGCTAATCCTAGTTACAATTTGACAAAGAGTGTGTTCTGTTATAATTGTGTTACTTACTATTAGACTTCTTTCAAATGCTGGTATTTATTTTACCTAAATTTTTAGTATATAAACTGATTTACATATCTGTCAATCTTTCTGTGTTTCTCTGTGTTTGTTCTGTTTGGCTATGTGTCTATTCCTCTGTATATAACATGAGTACAGTTGAATTTATTCCTCTGAACTCCATCTTCTTTGAGACATGGTGTTTCATCTTCTGCTCTTTAGACCAGGCTACCTTGCCAATAATGTTGTCCTATATCCATGTTTGATGTACTGTAGAAATTCTGGGATGCACAAGCCAGCTAATGTATGTATGCTTGAAAATATATGAGTGATATGTGATTGTAGGCTAATGCATGTGTGAATGTCTATGTAGATGGTGTATGTTTGTAAGTATAGTTATATGTCGACATTTAGGTGAGAATGTGTGTTTGTGAAGTTTATGGGAGAGTTTCAAATGTTGTTCTTCATAACTCATTTACTTTGATACAAAGCCCTTTTTTGTTCATTGTTTAGCTTACTAGTATGGCAGGGCCAAGACAAATTTGTCTATGTCCTGTCCCATTGTTACATGAGATTGCCAGCATAGGAAATGTTTGCTATTTATCCTAGATATTTATATTCAAGTACTAATGCATATTATTGGCCAGTATTTGCTCTCACACTCAATTTGAGTGGCCACATGCATAACATGACAACTTAACTTGATTCAGTTTTACTTTTTATCCAATATTTTTTATCACAGAAGGTAGAATTCTTTGTCATTCACATTAATAACCTTTTATTCCCTTCTATAATTCAGAACAACTACATTTGAGTATTGATGTGATTTTGATTTCAATATAATATCTACATGCTTTTTAGTATACATATAGCTTTATTAATAAAATCAGTTTATGCAATTAATGGATATTGGTTTGTTTGGATGACAAGAAATTCCAGTTCTTGCAGTAATAAATTGAAGAAGACCTCAGATGATGGAAAAAATCCCATGCTCAAGGATCAGTAGGATTAATATAGAGAAAGTGGACAACTTACCAAAAGCAACCTATAGATTCAATGTCATTCCCAGAAAAATGTCAACACAGTTCATTACAGATATAGAAAAAATTTCTCAACTTCACATGGAAAACAAAAAGAAAGAAAGAAAGAAAGAAAGAAAGAAAGAAAGAAAGAAAGAACAAATAAAAAAAGAAAGGAGAAAAGAGAAAAGAGAAGAGAATGGAAGGGAGGGGAGGGGAGAGGAGGGGCGGGAAGGGAAAGGAAGGGAGGGAAAGGAAGGGAAGGGAAAGGAAAGGAAGAAAAGAAAAGAAAAAAGAGAAGAGAAGAGAAGAGAAGAGAAGAGAAAAGAAAAGAAAAGAAAAGAAAAGAAAAGAAAAGAAAAGGAAAAGAGAGATAACAGGATATCCAAAACAAACACTGAAAATAAAAAATCTTCTAGAGAAAACAAAACACATGACTACAAGCTGTACTAAACAAAAAAGTCATAACAACTGCATGATATTGATACAGAGACAGACAGGTCTATCAACAGAATGAAATTAAATCCCAGAAATAAACCAACACCCCTATAGACAAGTGACCAGTGACAAAGAAGCCAAAACTATACAGAGGACAAAATAAAGCATCATCAACAAATAATGCTGTTCTGACTGGTAGTCTGCATGTAAAAAATGCAAATTGATTCATATTTATCACCTCACATGAAACTCTAGTGCAAGTGGAACAAGGACCTCACTATAAAACCAGATTCACTGACTTTAATAGAGGTGAAATTGGGAAATAGTCTTGAATATGTTGGCACAGGGGAAAATTTCCCAAAATTAAAAGATGGTAAGAAGTTAAAAAAACAATAGTGATTCATGTGAGGATGTTTCAATCCCACTTATAAGATGGAAAATAGTCATAAGTGGCAAAAGGAGGGATCATGGTGAAAGAGGGGAGGGGAAAAGGAAACCATTAAGCTGGATCCGATTGGAGATAGAAGAGAAGCCCAGAGGGCAAGAAACATGAATGGAAATATGCATCTGCTTGGTGATTGGGGCACATAGAAAAAGGGAGGCTTCCAGGACACATTATTGGTTACCTTAGCAGAAAATTCCAACAATGGAGATATAAACTCTGAAAACACCATCTCCAATAGTTATACAAGGTCTTAAATAGAGAGATGAGGACAACATCCCACCATTCAAAATTTCTACACATAACCTTTGACCAAAAAGACTACAAGGACAAAAATGGAGCAGGGACTGAATGAATTACTGACCAGTGACCAGCCCAATCCAACTCGGGATTTATCCCATTAACAGGCACTAAACCTAGACATGATTAATGATGCTATGGTATGCTTGCAGACAGGAGTTTAGCTAAGTGCCCACTAAGAAGACAACTAGTATTTTTCAGAAACACATGCAGATACTCACAGACAAGCATTTGACAGAGGTTGAAGACATCTATGGAACAGTAGGGAAGCACTGAAGGAACTGAAGAGGATGAAAACATCATAGGAAGATGAATAATATTGAATAATCTGGACTTCTGGGAGCTCCTATAGACTAAGCTACAAAGAGAAAGCATATATGGGCTGGATAAACCACAACCACCGACACCACCACCATCACAATTAAAAACACTACCACCACCACCCTGCACACATGTAGCAGATGACTGCGTTTTCTGTTCTCAGTCAGAGAAGAAGTGTATAATCAGGTAGATACTTGATACTGGAGAGAGACTGGATGCCTGTGGACACATTCTCAAAGGTGAAGGTTGGGGGGGATGGTGCATGCATCCTGAGAGAGGGAACTGAGGGAGGCAACCTTTGGAATGTAATAAATAAAATAACTAATTAATAATAAAAACAAAAACAAAAAACTGAATTTGAACATATCTGAACACATGATTACTGCTTCAATCAGAATATATGTGGCAGAGCAGGGAAGATCTCTATCATATTGAATTCTCCATAATGCTCAGTAGATGTTGACATATTTCTATTCACCCATACCTACTTTTAGAGTTTAAGTCTTTGTGAGTTCTATATGTCAACTCTCTTCCTACGGCCCAGCTACACAATGCTGGTCCCCCTGCTTTGATCCTCGAAGATACTTAAAAAAATAAACTAGTAGTCAATTGTATGATATCCATGACACCCAAGAAAGAGAAGGAAGAAGACCTTTAACATGTTTTCATTCTTTTTCACATCTTATTCACGTGGTGAAACTTGGTATACCTTCTAAATCTCTGTGAACTACCAGACCTTCACATGCCTAACAGACACTGTAACAACAATCCATGAATTAAGTTTGAAAATCTATGAGCTGAAAAATATTATACACATTTCAAACTAATTACGTATTTTTTTTACAATAGGTATAAGTTGTTAATGTGACACAAGCTCTGTGTTTAATAGTAAATCTGTAAGATTGCTGTAATAAATAGTTCCTGTGTTAATTTATTTTGGCCAAAGAACTTGAGACACCTTATTGCTCTTCCCATAGATGACTAACTTCCTTTGAAGCTCAAATTTCTAAAATCTTCATTTTAAAAATGAGTCTATATTAATCCTATTCTAAACCACTTCATTTGGGTTTCTTAAAATTTTTCTTGTATTTTCACTCTTTGTGCTACACTGTTTCTTAAATCTTGTGGAAAGAAATGTGTGATTAGCTAGGGCAATAAGACTCATAATTTTTCTCAAAAAATTTTGGTACACCTCACTTGTACACAATAATATATTTTATTATAATAATTGATATATGCATATAGTACAATATGATCATCTTTAGTCTCCAGGTTATTTATAGGAACACTGCACCATGCTCTCACAATGAGGAAAAATTAGACCCTTACTTTGTTAACATTAACTTCGCATATTACTCTAAAAAATTTGTATGTTATATTCCATATAGATTGTGTGTGTGTGTGTGTGTGTGTGTGTTTCTGTGTTTAAAGCACTTCATGAACTCTTAAAAATCATGGAGGTATATACAAGAGAACTTGGGCAAACAAAGGGGAGAAGCAATTGTAATTATATTGTAATTCTAAATTAAAGGAAACAATTTGAACAATCCCAGTGATGTAACCTTTACGATAATGAAATACCGATACCTAAAGTATAGTAGAAACAGAAACCTAGATCAAGCATATAAAATGAGGAACCCACAAAAGTGAAATTACATGAAAAATAAGAATGAGAAACAGGGACTTCCAGTTTGGGCCCGAGCATAGAGTAGGTCGCAGGCGGCAGCTCCGTACCCAACCCCAGAAAACCGAGAGAAACAGGAACTCCCAGGAGCTTGAACTCACACAGCATCCCAGGTAAGGTAAAAGCAACACTCACCCCAAACAGGGAGCAACCGGGACCCACTGGGACCCAGGAATTCGCTCCTGGCCCGGGGCGGGCTCCATCCGGTCTGGGCCCGAGCACTTGCGAATCCCGGGAGGCAGCAATGCACCCAATCTCGCAGAATCCAGAGGAAGCGGGGCTCGCAGGACCTCTGTGCCAAGCAGGGTCTTGGGCTAGGAGGTGACAGTGCTTGCCCCCAAACAGGGAGCGGCTAGGACCCAAAGGGACCCAGGAGTTCACTCCAGGCCCGGAGCGTGGATTCCTTCCGGTCTGTGCCGGAGCAGATCCCGAGAGTCAGTTCTTCACCCAATCTCGCAGAATCCAGAGGAAGCGGGGCTCGCAGGACCTCTGTGCCAAGCAGGGTCTTGGGCTAGGAGGAGGCAGTGCTTGCCCCCAAACAGGGAGCGGCTAGGACCCACTGAGACCCAGGAGTTCACTCCAGGCCCGGAGTGTGGGTTCCTTCCCGTCTGTGCCGGAGCAGATCCCGAGAGTCAGCTCTGCACCCAATCTCGCAGAATCCAGAGGAAGCGGGGCTCACAGAACCTCTGTGCCAAGCAATTTCTTAGGCTAGGAGGTGGCAGTGCTCGCCCCCAATCAGGGAGCAACTGGGACCCACTGAGACCCACTGGGACTCACTGAGACCCAGGAATCCGCTCCTGACCCGGAATACCGGCCCCTTCCGGTTCCCACCTGAACACTGAGCACATCTTGTGCCTCAGCTCTAACTCAAGCAGCAAAACCCATCCCAAACAGTTCTGACACAACCTAGATAATAGGAAAGACAGGCCCCAGTCAGAGACAGCACTGATAGCACAAAGGTGATTCAGATGGCGAAAGGCAAGCGCAAGAACAGAAGCACCAGCAACCCAAGGTACTTGCCAGTATCAGAACCTAGTTCTCCCACATTAGAAAGTCCTGAACTCTCCATATCACCAGGAAAACAAGAACCAGATCTAAAATCACTTCTAATGATGATGCTAGAGGACTACAAGAAGGAAGTAAATAACACTATCAAAAAACTTGAGGAGAACACAGGAAAACAGGATGAAGTCCTTAAAGAAACACAAAAATCCTTTAAAGAATTACAAGAAAACACAAACAAACAGATGAAGGAATTGAACAAAACCATTCAGGACATAAAAATGGAAATGGAAACAATAAAGAAAGCACAAAGGGAGACTATCCTGGAGATAGAAAACCTAAGAAAGAAATCAGGAGTCATAGACACAAGCATCACCAACAGAATACAAGAAATAGAAGAAAGAATCTCAGGTGCAGAAGATACCTTAGAAAATATTGACACAACTATCAAAGAAAATGCAAAATGCAAAAAGTTGTTATCTCAAAATATCCAGGAAATCCAGGACGCAATGAGAAGACCAAACCTAAGGATAATAGGTATAGATGAGAGTGAAGATTCCCAACTTAAAGGGCCAGTAAATATCTTCAACAAAATTATTGAGGAAAACTTCCCTAACCTAAGGAATGAGATGCCCATAATCACACAAGAAGCCTACAGAATGCCAAACAGACTAGATCAAAAAAGAAACACCTCCCGTCACATAATAATCAAGACACAAAATGTACAAAACAAAGAAAGAATTTTAAAAGCAGTTAGGGAAAAAGGCCAAATAACATATAAAGGCAAACCTATCAGAATTACACCTGACTTCTCACCAGATACTATAAAAGCCAGAAGATCCTGGACAAATATCATAGAAACCCTAAGAGAACATAAATGCCAGCCCAAGCTACTTTACCAAGCAAAACTCTCAATTACCATAGATGGAGAAACTAAGATATTCCGTGACAAAACTGAATTTACACAGTATCTTCCCACAAATCCAGCTTTACAAAGGATAATAGCAGGAAAGCTCCAATACAAGGAGGGCAATCATACCCTAGAAAGAGCAAGAAAATAATCCTTTTCCATCAAACCCAAAAGAAGATAACCACACAAACGATGTCTCCACTATTAGCAAAAATGACAGGAAGCAACAACACCCTCTCCTTAATATCTCTTAACATCAATGGACTCAATTCCCCAATAAAAAGGCATAGGCTAACAGACTGCATACGCAAACAGGACCCAGCTTTTTGCTGCTTACAGGAAACCCACCTCAGTGACAAAGACAGACACTACCTTAGAGTAAAAGGTTGGAAAACAATTTTTAAAGCAAATGGTCCTAAGAAACAAGCAGGAGTAGCCATTCTGATATCGAATAAAATCGACTTTCAACTTAAAACTATCAAAAAGGATAAGGAAGGGCATTTCATACTTGTCAAAGGAAAAGTCAACCAACATGAACTCTCAATTCTGAATATCTATGCGCCAAATACAAGAGCGTCGACTTTCATAAAAGAAACCTTACTAAAGCTCAAAACACACATTGCACCTCACATAATAATAGTGGGAGACTTCAACACCCCACTCTCAGCAATGGATAAATCATGGAAACAGAAACTAAATAGAGATACAGTAAAACTAACAGAAGTTATGAACCAAATGGACTTAACAGATAATCTATAGAACATTTCACCCTAAAGCAAAAGAATATACCTTTTTCTCAGCACCTCATGGTACCTTCTCCAAAATAGACCATATAATTGGGCACAAGACAGGCCTCAACAGATATAAGAAAATTGAAATAATTCCCTGCATCCTATCAGATCACCATGGTCTAAGGCTGGTCTTCAAAAATGGCAAAGAGAATGGAAAGCCCACATTTACATGGAAACTGAACAACACCCTACTCCTTGATAATCAGGTAAGGGAAGAAATAAAGAAAGAAATTAAAAACTTTTTAGAATTTAATGAAAATGATGACACATCATACCAAAATCTATGGGATACAATGAAAGCAGTGCTAAGAGGAAAATTCATAGCTCTAAGTGCCTACAAAAAGAAACTGGAGGGAGCATACACTAACAGCTTGACAGAGCACCTGAAAGACCTAGAACAAAAAGAAGCTAATACACCCAAGACGAGTAGACGGCAGGAAATAATCAAACTCAGGGCTGAAATCAACCAAATAGAAACAAAAAGAACTATCCAAAGAATCAATAAAACTAGGAGCTGGTTCTTTGAGAAAATCAACAAGATAGATAAACCCTTAGCTAGACTAATCAGAGGGCAGAGAGACAGTATCCAAATTAATAAAATCAGAACTGAAAAGGGTGACATAACAACAGAAACTGAGGAAATTAAAAAAATCATCAGATCCTACTACAAAAGCCTATATTCAACAAAATTGGAAAATCTGGATGAAATGGACAATTTCCTAGACAAATAACAGTTACCAATGTTAAATCAGGACCAGATAAACCATCTAAACAGTCCCATAACCCCAAAAGAAATAGAAGCAGTCATTAAAAGTCTCCCTACAAAGAAAAGCCTGGGACCAGACAGTTTTAGTGCAGAATTCTATCAGACCTTCAAGGAAGACCTAATTCCAATTCTTTTCTAACTATTCCACAAAATAGAAACAGAAGGTACATTACCCAACTCATTCTTTGAAGCCACAATTACACTCATACCTAAGCCACACAAAGACCCAACAAAGAAAGAGAACTTCAGGCCAATCTCTCTTATGAACATTGATTCAAAATTACTCAATAAAATTCTAGCGAACCGAATCCAAGAACACATCAAAACAATTATCCATAACGATCAAGTTGGCTTCATCCCAGGAATGCAGGGTTGGTTCAATATTCAGAAATCCATCAATGTAATCCATTATATAAACAAACTCAAAGGAAAAAACCACATGATCATCTCACTAGATGCTGAGAAAGCATTTGACAAAATTCAACACCCCTTCATGATAAAAGTCTTGGAAAGGTCAGGAATTCAAGGTCCATACCTAAACATAGTAAAAGCAATATACAGCAAACCAGTAGCCAGCATTTAACTAAATAGAGAGAAACTTGAAGCAATCCCACTAAGATCAGGGACTAGGCAAGGCTGCCCACTCTCCCCCTACTTATTTAATATAGTATTAGAAGTCCTAGCCAGAGCAATTAGGCAACACAAGGAGGTCAAAGGGATACAAATTGGAAAGGAAGAAGTCAAAATCTCACTATTTGCAGATGATATGATAGTGTACTTAAGTGACCCCAAAACTTCCACCAGAGAACTCCTAAACCTGATAAACAACTTTAGCAAAGTGGCTGGATATAAAATTAACTCAAGCAAATCAGTAGCCTTCCTCTACTCAAAAGATAAACTGGCTGAGAAAGAAATTATGGAAATGACACCCTTCAAAATGGTCACAGATAATATAAAATACCTTGGTGTGAACCTAACCAAGCAAGTAAAAGACCTGTATGACAAGAACTTCATTCCCCTGAAGAAAGAAATCGAAGCAGATCTCAGAAGATGGAAAGATCTCCCATGCTCATGGATTGGAAGGATTAATATAGTAAAAATGGCTATTTTTCCAAAAGCCATCTACAGATTTAATGCAATCCCCATCAAAATTCCCACTCAATTTTCTCAGAGATAGAAAGAGCAATCTTAAAATTTATTTGGAATAACAAAAAACCCAGGATTGCGAATACTACTTTCAGCAATAAAAGAACTTCTGGAGGAATCACCATCCCTGACTTCAAGCTGTACTACAAAGCAATAGTGATTAAAACTGCATGGTATTGGAACAGAGACAGGCAGGAGGATCAGTGGAATAGAATAGAAGACCCAGAAATGAACCCCCATACCTATGGTCACTTGATCTTTGACAAAGGGGCTAAAACCTTCGAATAGAAAAAAGATAGCATTTTCAACAAATGGTGCTGGTCCAACTGGTTGTCAGCATGTAGAAAAAAGCAAATTGATCCATACTTATCTCCTTGTACAAAGCTCAATTCCAAGTGGATTAAGGACCTCCACCTAAAACCAGCCACACTGAAACAAATAGAAGAGAAACTGGGAAAAAGCCTGGAATACATAGGCACAGGGAAAAAGTTCCTGAACAGAACACCAATGGCCTGTGCTCTAAGACCAAAAATTGACAAATGGGACCTCATAAAGCTGCAAAGCTTCTGTAAAGCAAAGGACACAGTCAATAGGACAGAGCGGCAACCAACAGATTGGGAAAAGATATTCACCAACCCTACATCTGATAAAGGGCTAATATCCAAGGTATACAAAGAACTGAAGAAATTAGACTCGAGACAATCAAAGAACCCTATTAAAAAATGGAGCACAGAGCTGAACAAAGAATTCTCAACTGAGGAAGTTCGAATGGTTGAGAAGCACCTAAAGAAGTGTTCAGGATCACTAGTCATCAGGGAAATGCAAATGAAAACAACACTGAGATTCCACCTCACACCAGTCAGAATGGCTAAGATCAAAAACACAGGTGACAGCACATGTTGGCGAGGATGTGGAGAAAGAGGAACACTCCTTCACTGTTGGTTGGATTGTAAACTGGTACAACCACTATGGAAGGCAGTCTGGCGGTATCTCAGAAAATTGAACATAGTGTTACCTGGGGACCCAGCTATACCACTCCTGGGCATATACCCAAAAGAAGTTTCACCATACAACAGGGACACATGCTCCACCATGTTCATAGCAGCCTTATTTATAATAGCCAGAAGTTGGAAAGAACCCAGATGCCCTTCGACAGAAGAATGGATGCAGAAAATGTGGTACATTTATACAATGGAGTACTACTCAGCTATTAAGAACAATCAGTTCACAAAATTCCTAGGCAAATGGCTGGAGTTGGAAAATATCATCTTGAGTGAGATGACCCAATCTCAAAAGAACATACATGGTATGCACTCACTGATAAGTGGATATTAGACCAAAAGCACACAATGTCTAAGAATCTACATATAGACCACATAAAACTCACATAGAAGAAGGAAGACCAAAGTATGAATGCGTTGGTCCTTTCTAGAAAGAGTATCAAAAGTTTCAACCAGAACTCCCAAAGTCTAAACCAGAGAGCACAAAGGGAGGGACTCACGCACCTGTATAGGGAATTGAGGGTGACCTTGTTAGACTTCAGTGAAAGTGGAGGGCCAAGGTCCCCGAAAGTTTGGATCCCCTACTGTGTGGGAATTCGAGAGCAGGGAGATGGGACTGGGAGGATGTTTGGAGCACACCATCACAAAAATTAGGAGGAGTGGGTATGGGATAAGGGATCTTGGGGGAGAATGAGAAAGGAGATAACATTGAAAGGTAAATACATATAATATCCAACAAAAAACCCACACAGATAAAGGATTTTTTTAAAAAAGGGAGTTTACTTATCTTAAATTAATTTCAAAAGTTTCTAGGAGTTGCAAATTGGCTAAGATCCTATTTTAAGCTCTCCACAAAAGAACTTAAATCTCTGTTCAATATTCTCAAGAGAGAGGTAAACCCTAACTTCCTCAACAGTTAATTGACAGAAGAGAGGTAATCTCACAAAAAGTAGAAAAAGCTATTTCCAATCGATATATCATATAGTCTGATTAATTGTCAGTGGTGATATAAAAGTCCTTTGACAAAAGATTATTAATATAGATTTATATATCCTTAAATAAGGTCTTCATGACTCTCTGAGTGTAGAAGGAGCAACTGTTGGCGCTTCTGCCCTGATTTTACAAGAACTCTGAAAAATTGGCTTTAAAAACAAAAGTGGGGGAACGGTACCCCCTCAGAAGGAGCCCCCCTGAAATACTCTCCATCATGCCTTGTTCACTTTTCTCTCTCTAAAGCTGAAAGCTCATGGCAAATCTCTTGCTGACCATGTTGGTGACCTCAGGCACCACCAAGACCAACAAAACTTTGCCACAGATATGGGGAAGGACCCTCATACCCGTAAAGGGAATGCCCCAGACCCAGCTCCCTTATGGAGCCGAGGACTGATATGCCTGTCCAATACCACAGAAGGCACAGCTAACCGGCTACCACAAATATTAATGAAAAAAATAGATACTCTAACAAAGCCAGGCCCAACCATAAATACGATGAATAACAATTTACATCCAGGGAAGAGAAATCTCCCTGAGAACCCCCTTCTTTTTTCTTTCCTGGTAAAAATGAATCACCCGTAATGCCTGCTATTAGAAGTTCTAATCCAGATGGGACAGAAGCCAGGATCCTCACCCTTACCCTCACCCCCTACTTTTTCCCACCTGCACAAGGTTCCCTGAAGCTTGGTAACTGCAAGATCCTGCTTGGCAACTGCAGATAGACTCAAAGCAGTGTACCATAGCATCTGAAGTATAGCAAGGAGACCATAACTCAAGCAGTGTACCATATCTTCTGAAGAATAGCAGGTTGCAGTCCTCCTCGCCCCCACGAATAACTAGGGCCTGCCGGTCGGGTCAAGTGGCACCCAGACGTGGGGCTCGAGGCACGGACCCCTCTGGACGGACCCTCATTGAGAGGATGTGCGCAGGACATCAAGATTGAGCGAGACAGAGATCGTCGCCCGCGACCTGTCATCCACGGAACCAGGTTGATGCTGCCATCAAGAAGACGGTTGAAGTTCATTACCATCAGCCGAAAATTGAAGAGGATCCAGAAGTGACTTCACAGGAGACTGACACAGCTGCCAGCTCCCCTGCCTCCCCCTACGGTCGACCGCTAGACTTCCATGCCCTCCAGAAGGGTTCCTGGTATGCCTGGCTTTGCCCCCGTTTCTCTCGCTAGAGAGCTTGGCCTCTTGATCACCACAACAAAAATTGGCTTTTTCCTAAACCAAGGCCGCCCTTGATATGGCCGCTAACATTGGGGAGCCTTCCTTTATGACAATATTACACCCCAAACTGACAAATGGTTGGTAAATTGAACATTTACAAGGGACTAGGATGGCTGTGAGTTAGCCCAATGACAGGATTATTGTAGGTCCACTTCCCAGGGGCCCACGCAATGCAGCCGAAAAGTAGTGTGTGGTGCTGGGAGTGGGTGCAGCCTACATGGCCTAAGACAGGGCTCTCACCCTCCTTTCACCCACATCAGAGTCCCTTGACGTTGCCCATCGTCGACAGCCTAAAGCCTTCGACCATCGATGTGACTCGTCTCACATCAGTGTTTTGGGGTTGTGAACTTGTCTAAGACCCCCCATAATTAGACATCCAAATTCAAAATTCACATAGTTGGGATTGATCATAAGATGCCGTCTCTAACTAAACAGAGAAGGGGGAGATGCCAGAAGCCAGGACCCTCGCCCTTACCCTCACCCCCTACCTTTCCCCACCTGCACAATGTCCTCTGAAGCTTGGCAACTGCAAGATCCTGCTTAGCTACTGCAGATAGACTCAAAGCAGTGTACCATATCATCTTAAGAATAGCAGGGAGACCATAACTCAAGCAGTGTACCATATCTTCTGAAGAACAGCAGGTAGATCATAATTCAAGGCAGTGTACCGTATAGGCCATGACATGTTTCAAGGCACAGGCCAAGAAGATTTTGTACTTTTCCACCACCTGGCCCCTCTTACCCCCTCCCCTTGTAAAACATGCTATAAAAAGCATTTCATGTTCAATAAATAAATAAATAAATAAATTATTTTAAAAAAAAGAAATTTACTCCCTCCCCCCCCAAAAAAAGAATGAGAAACATTAAGTGGCATATGGGAAAAGAAATTTACAGTGCCATTCAGGAGAGATTAAAGTTAAACTAACATGAACTGTGCAAGAGATAATTTTTTATCAAACTAAAAGTGTAGATACAACACTAAAAATAACTTGGGGACCTGGCTACATAAATAAAAACACTTTTCCAGCAAGAATGAAGATGTGTGTTCCAAATTCCATCTCCCATGTTTAATATTGGTGTGGCTGAATATACATCTGCACTTCCAGCACAGAAACAGGAGGATCACTGATGCTTCCTTGTTCCCAGAGGAATTCCTGTCAGTAAGTGATGCACTGTCAAGGAAATAATGTACAAAATGAGAGAAAAGGACACTAGGTCAAAAAGACATCTTCCTCTAGCCTATAAAAGAACATATAGAAGTTTGCATGAAGTATATGTTAGCCAGAATTACATGACACATGAACACACAAATAATAAATATGAATACATAATACAAAATATATACAACTAATATAAAATCAGAAAAATAAAAAACAATTCTGTTCAAAATCAAAATAAATTTTGAAAAATACTTTAGTTACTTATAGTCTATAGAATCACATAGGAACACCAGGTCTGGGCATAGCTTCATCATGTAAGATGACAATGTATGTAGAACATAAATGAAACATATGTGGACAAAGGCATACCTGGAATTTGGAATACAGATAAAAATTTATAAATGCAAATCAAATTATAAAAACTGAAGGCATCTAACCATTTCTATATTAAGTGCTATTTCATTAAGTAAACTGTAAAAAGAAAAGGAGAGAAACAAGAATAATAAGTAGAAAGTTTCTGGGTAATTCCCTTGTGTTTAATACAAAGAATTTGTAATCCAGAACCATCAAAGAGGACAGAAACTTTATTCTTAGGGCACGCTTAAAAAGTAATGAGTAGATAAAGCAGGTCACAGGCGGCAGCTCAGCACCCAACCCCAGAAAACCAAAAGAAAAAGGGACTCCCAGGAGCTTTAACTCAGGCAGCATCCCAGGTAAAAATCAATCACCCGTGACGTCTGCTGTTGGAAGTTCTAATCCAGATGCTGGCCTCTGAACTTACACTACTCGGACTTTTGAAGGGCCACTGACAAGAACATCAAACAGCTAGAGATTGACTTCACTAATCTGAAGAAATCCCTCGTTTCGCTGTCTGAAGAGAAGTCCTAAAATCGCAGAGATCCTTATTGGACTTGATTTACTTTATTACAATAGAAAAGACTGTGTACATCTCTTGACTTTGTACAGCTCTTAAAGAAGGTTGCCTTTACATAGACAAGACAAGGAAGGTTAAAGAGAGCATGAAACAGGTAGTGAAGGCCCTGAGAAAATCAGAGAGAGAAAGAGACAGATGAAGGCTGGTAAAAGAACTGGTTTTCAGCCTCTTCAAGGTTGTCAATCCTATTTCCTCCTATCTTGGGACCATTATTTGGTTTCTTTTTGCTTATTTCTGCTGGTCCCTGGGCCTCAAATAGGCGAACTAACTCTGTGATACAACAGATAAATAATTTGGTAGCAAAACCTACTCAGATACATTATCATAAGTTAGCTATGGAGGACCACGAGACTCAAGATGAGGTTGTTACTTTATACAGGGTGTTTTCAAAACCGATCTCCACCCAACCTAAAAGGGGGACTTCTGCCTCTAGACCAAGCAGAGAGGGGCCACCCAGAACCCCCTCTGTGAGGCGATCTGAATTCTTGCTTAGGCTGCGAGGCTAAGCACTGCAAGGGAATATAAATAAAAGATAAAAATATCTATATGGGTTCCCCAAGGGACAAGCCTGACTGCATAGGGGTTGATGTCAAACGTATCCCTTCTCCAGGAAAAAGACATTGGGATGGGTATGGCCCTCCTGCCTCGCTGGACAACGACAGGGGGACTGAAGCCATTACAAGGTCCCCTTCAATTACTGGAGGTCAGGCCTCTATCCCCGCCTTTGCAAGATTAGAATTGCCATAGCCCTTCTATACTTAGAGAAGGGAGGAGATGTCTGGGGCAGCCCTGCTTACCCACTGAAGGACTAAAATCAGCCATAAGCCTAAAATCAGCAATAGGCCTGTCATACATGTATACTAACACCAAGTCTTGGGTCTCAGTGGAAAAACATTGAAACAGATGGCTATAAGCTAATGTAAACAGCCAGCTTTTGTGGAAATTTACAAGCCTGAGTAGTCATAGAGCTTGTAAATAGGGAGCCTTGGCAGACAATACCAACTTAGATAAGGACAAGCGAGTCATAGGCAGAGTCATGGTGACTTGTCCCCTGAACCTTCAGCCGATACCCAGTTCTGATGATATCTGTATTCCTCCTGATCACCCACATTCCAGTGTCATTCCCTACCCCACATCCTGCTTTTCTGTGTTTGTAACCCCTGTGCGAATGAATTACTTTTTGAGAAAAAATAAGTTATAAAAAAAAAGTAATGAGTAAATTCAAAAAACCAACAGACCCTACTACAAAACCCTATACTCAACAAAATTGGAAAATCTAGGTGAAATGGACAATATTCAAGACAGATTCCAGGTACCAAAGTTAAATTATGATAAATAGGCCTTTTAAACTGTCTCCTAGCCCCTAAAGAAATAGACACAGTCACTAAAATTCTACCAAGCAAAAACAAAACAAAACAAACAAACAAACAAAAAAAATCCATCCTGGACAATTCTATCAGATCTGTAAGGAAGACCTAATACCATACTCTTCAAATTAATCAGCATAATAGAAACAGAAGAAATTGTACCCAATTCCTTCTATGAAGCTACAATTACGCTTATGTCTTAAAAACACAAAAACCTAATAAAGAAAGAAAAATTCAGAACAAGTCATTTTATGAATATTGATGTAAAATATTCAATAAAATGCTTGGAAATTGAGTCCAAGAACACTTCAAAATGATTAACCACCATGATTAAGTAAGCTTCAACACAGGGATGAGGGATAGTTCAATATATGGAAATCTATAAATGTAATCTAGTATATAAACAAACTCAAAGAAATAATCCACATGACCAACTCAACTGGTTTTAAAAAATCATTTGAAAATATTCAATATCCCATCATAGAGAATGTCTTGGAAAGATGAGGAATTCAAGGGCCATACCTAAACTTAGTAAAAGCAATATACAGGGAAACAGTAGCAAATACAAAACTAAATGGATAAAAACTTGAAGCAATTCCACTAAAATCAGGGACTAGACAAGTATGCCCACTCTCTTCCTATGTAGTTCTCAAAGTCCTAGCCAGAGAAATTAGACAACAAAAGGAGGTGAAAGCGATATAAATTTGGAAAAAAAGAAGTCAAAATGTCACTATTTACAAATGATATGATAGTATACATAAGTGATTCCAAAAATTCCACCATAGAACTGCTAAAGCTGATAAACAACTACAGTGTAATGGCTGGATATAAAATTAATTCAAACAAATCTGTAGCCTTCCACTACTCAATGAATAAACAGGCTGAGAAAGAAATTAGGCAAATGACACTCTTCTCAATCATCACAAATAATACAAAATACCATGATGTGACTCTAATCAAGAAAGTGAAAGTTCTGTAAAACAAGAACTTAAAGTCTCTGAAGAAAGAAATTGAAAAAGACCTCAGAACACTGAAAGATCTCCCATTCTCATGGATTGAAAGATTAATATTACAGAAATGGCCATCATGCTAAAAGCAATCTACAGATTTCAATGAAACCCCCATCAAAGTTCCAACTAAAATTTTTATAGCATTAGAAAGAGCAAATTGCAAATTCATTTGGAATAACAAAAATCCAGGATAGTGAAAACTATTCTCAACAATAAAAGAACTACTGGGAAAATAACCATCCCTGCCTTTAAGCTATATTGCAGATCAATAGTGATAAAACCTGTGAGATGATCAAAGACCCAGAATTGAACATAAACACCTATGGTCACTTGATCTTTGACAAAAGAACTAAAACACTCCAGTAGCAAAAAGTTAGCTTTTTTAACAAGTGGTTCTGGTTGTACTGTGGTAAGAATGTAGAAGAATGCAAATGGACCCATTCTTATCTCCTTGTACAAAGCTCAAGTCCAAGTGGGTCAAGGACCTACACATAAAACCAGATACACTGAAACTAATAGCAGAGAAAGTGGGAAGAGCCTTAAATATCTGAACAAAGGAGAAATTTTCCTGAAAAGAACACCAGTGGCTTACACTGTAAGATCAACAATAGACAAATGGGACCTCATAAAGTTGTAAAGCCTCTCTAAGGCAAAGGACACTGTCAGTAGGCCAACATTGCAATCAACAGATTGGGAAAAGATCATTACCAATACTACATCTGATAGAAGGTTATTATACAATATACAGAAAGAACACAAGAAGTTAGTCTCCAGATAATCAAATAACCCTATTTAAAATGGGGTATTTTGCTAAACAAAGTATTCTCAACCTATGAATAACTAACGGACAAGAAGCACCTAAGGAAATGTTCAACATCCTTAGTCATCAGGAAAAACAAAATCAAAACAACCCTGAGATTCCACCTCACATCAGTCAGAATGGCAAAGATTAAAAATTCAAGTGACAGCAGATGCTGACGACGATGTGAAGAGAAGGGAATCACTTCTTCACTGTTGTTGGCATTGAAAGTTGGTACAACCACTCTGTAAATCAGTCTCACACTTCATCAGAAATCTGAGGATCTAGCTCTACTACTTCTTGGCATATAACAACAACAACAAAAAATACTCAAACAAATAACAGGGAAATATGCTCCACTACCTTAATAGCAGCCTTTTTCATAATGACCAGAAGCTTGAAAGAATTCAGATGGCCTTCCCTAGAAGGATGGATATAGAAAATGTGGTATGTTTAAACAATGAAGTACTACTTATTAATTATAAACAATGACTTCATAAAGTTCTTAGGCAAATGGATATAAGTAGAATGTATCATCCTGAGTGAGTTAACCCAGTCACAAAAGAACATACATGCTATGTACTTCCTGATAAGTGTATATCAGCCCAAAATCTCAAAATACCCAAGACACAATTCACAGACCACATGAAGCTCAAGAAGAAGGAGGATTAAAGTGTGAATGCTTTAGTCCTTCTTAGAAAAGAAAACAAAATAATTATGGGAGGAAATTAGGTGACAACATTTGGAGCAGAGACTGAAGGAAAGGCTGTTCAGGTACTGCACCGCCTAGGGTTCAATCATGTATAAAGACACCAACCCAAACACTATTGTGGATGACAAAAAGTTCTTGCTGACAGGATCCTGATATAGGTGTCTCCAGAGACACTCTGCCAAAGCCTAGCAAATACAGAGTTGTATGTTCACAGTCAACCATTGGAATGAACGTGAGGTCACCAGTGGAGGAGTTAAAGAAAGGAATGAAGGAGCAGAAGGGGTTAGCAATCCCATAGAAAGAACTACAATATGAACCAACCAGACTACCCAGAGTAGCCAGGCTATAAACTACCAACCAAAAAGTACACATGAAAGGACACATGCCACATATGTAGCAGAGGATGGCCTTGCTAGACATCAGTGGAAGGAGAGGCCATTGGTCCTGTCAAGGCTCAATGCCCCATTGTAGGCAAAGGCCAGGTTGGGGAAGTGAGAATGGGTGGTAGGATGGGGTAGAACCCTCATTGAATCAAGGTGTGGGGGAATAGTATAGGAGGTTTCCAGAGAGGAATTCCACAAAAGGGATAAGATTTGAAATGTAAATTAAGAAAATATCCAATAAAATTAATTAATTAATTAATTAAACGATATTTAAATAAAACTTACAAACCAAGAATCTGAAAAGAATTTACCTTATCCTGAGGTACAGGAGTTAGCTCTGTGGGGAACAGCATTCTGGTACATACATGATGAAGTACTTGGTTAGACTTTATAACAGTCACATTAAAAAAGGATACGGTTACATGGGGCTATAATCCCAATGTCTGTTGGCAAAGACAAGTGACCAAGTAATTCCTAGATAGTCATCTGAGCTTCAAGTTCATGGGGGAACTCTTGTGTCCATGGAACTGATAAAATAATATACCTTGTAGAGTCTTCTGGCCTATGAGTTTTCATATTTATTATAATAACACAGACAAACATAGGCATATTTATACAACCAAAATGCACATATGCATAAAATATACATAATATATGCCACAAACATATTTACACTATACATATATATAAACACATCACACACACACACACACACACACATAGAGATATACACATGTATAGCTATGTACTTTTGAAAGCTTTAGTTCAATCTGAATCTCCAAAGCATAAAAACATATGTTGATATAACAAATACTTCTATATGTATATGAAATAATGATTGTAATTATAATGTAATCAAATACATAATGCAAAATCTCTAATATGATTTGATAAAAGTTAAATAAAATGTTGTGAGATATGGCCAAAAAAATTATGAAGAAATACAGCATCCTATACAATCTCTGCATGAGGAAAATATCTACTGTCAGCAAAGAGCTAAGTCTGATAATAATGGCAGGGGAACACAGAAAATCTCAGAACCAGGTGCCTCATGGTTCATAGCTATATCCTAGGAAGTATGATGATACAAAGACCTGCAAGTTTTACAACATTATCTGAGTTCAGCCCTAATCAGGCCATCTAAAGTGCAAATTGGACAAATACATAAAGCACAATTTCCCTCTGTCCTCTCATCATAGCCTCTTAGAAATTCTTGATTCAGTCTGTCAATTCACAGAATACCAGTGACTCTTCCAAGAACCATACAAAATATTTTCTTCACTGCTATGAAGGATAGGCGTTCAAAGTAAAAAGCAAGAGATCACTTTCATTGACTGTCTGCTTCATTATTAGAAGATAGTCTTCTTCCTCTGTCTGTATGAAGTAAATAGATGAAGGAAGTGATCAAATTTTGAAAGAGATCTAAGACTCTGTATGAGTCATTAAACAAGACCACAAACAGACCTACTGATGTCCACAAAAATCTCCTCTTGTAACTGTATGAAATAACAAAGTATACTTTGAACATGGAAACTGTGAGAAGAAGCTTTTATCCAGTGAATGAGAGTTATTATATTCATTTGAAATCAATGGTGATAGAAAATTGTTCTAAAGTATTTATTCATGTCCTCTACACAGGATCAGTCCCAAAAACAATTAATTTGTGGCTTTGAAATTTGCCATCAAGGAGATCAGCACAAATGCTCTAATTTTATCTAACATGTATCTAGAATACAGTATATAAAATGGTGGGCCAAGTCAAGAGGAGACAATTCAAAGTTTCCTCATTTGGCTCACAGGGCAGGTCAAAACCTTGTCAAACTACAACTGCAAAAGTAAGGAAAAATCTGTGGCTGTAATCACAAGAACAACATGGGAAATTTCCTCCACAATTGGGACATTGCTGGTACTATATAAATGTCCAGAGGTGAGATTATATGGATTGGAATAATTAAATCATCCTCCATTAATGACAACATTTGAATACCAAGGAAAAAATGGAGAAAACATTGGTTGTGTATGATTCAAAATATAATATTTTGAGCTTGATCATGGTCCAGGAGTCAAGAATGCATCCTGTGAAATCAAAATGATAGGAATTTAGAAGTCAGCACCACTTATGTCCCCATGATAGCATAACATACAGAAGTCAGCATGAAACCCTTGGTTGGAGAGTGATTCTGCCTGAAGAATGAATAAGTGGTAAAAGCAAAGAATGCCCAATACACACTTCTTCCCTTAATACACTTGTATGCACATTCATACAAACAACAAATCAACTAAACAATATTATAAAGTACATGAGATATATTGTCTAAGATTGTTTGTAATCTACATTTTGGGGGGGGTTGACAAATATAAGAATTTAAGGATAATCTCACAAGTATTCATGATACCTGTGAATACTTCAGATAATTTTCTAAAGTGGTCTTCAATATTACAATTTACTCTATATACAAATTAGACTTTTTATGAATTCATGTTACTGTTTTACACTCATTGATTCTATAACTTCTGAAACTCCTCTTTCATGTTAATACCTGTTCTCTTTTTTTTTTCAGCTCACCTTTGGACCTTTGTAACCAAATATAACAACCCTGGGAAGTTTCCATCTCTGTATCAGATGGCCTCCAAGGACTCTTCTCTGATCTGAGGCATGGTCTCATTAATTACCTATTTCAGGTGGAATTGGGTTGGGTTGGCAATATTGGATGATGAGAAAGGTGTTCACTTTGTCTCAGAGTTCATACCAGAAATGGAAAGAAATGGAGTTTGTGTGGCTTTCATGGAAATGATCCCAGGTGACCATATTTTCAGTATGACAGAATTTGATATCTATTATAGTCCAAATGTGAGGAATTCAGTAAAAGGTGTTATCATTTATGGTAACACTGACAATTTTTTAGGTGTGCTCTTTAGAAAATGGGAACACATATTTCTGTGGAGAATCTGGGTCACTACTTCAAAATGGGAAGACATCAGTGCTATGAAACATTTCATTCTTGACTCATTCCATGGAACTCTCATATTTTCACAACATCCTGGAGAGATTTCTACTTTTAAAGAGTTTGTAAAGACAGTGAGCCCTTCCAAATACCCAGATGACATTTTTCTTGCAAGATTGTGGGAGATTTACTTTGTGCAATATCTAATGCTAACTGTAAATCTTTAAAATATTATTCCTATACAGGTTTCTTTGAATTTTTACTTTGTTATCACTTTGACTTGGCAATAAAGGGTGGAAGTTACCATGTATATAATGCTGCTTATGCTGTGACCCACACCATTCACAAGTAGACATACACAGAATAAAAAATGAGAAAGAATGAAATTTTCTCCCTGGAAAGTAATGGTTTTTCTATGGATTCTGTACCTGTGTCACCAATGTAACTTGTAAATACAATCAAAGATGTTCTCAAAATACCATGGAATTCTTTTCCAAAAGAAAAGCTTTGTAGTCTTTTCTGTGCTTAAGGAAAAATCTAGACCAGGGTGAAAATCATAATCAAGATGGCAACATCATAGAAGCGTACATTAAAGACATAGGGAAAAGATTTAAGTGAAAGAGGCCAACGTTTTCCTACTATTCTAAGGGCCTCAACTGTAATCAGTAATCTCTTGTAGGAAGTTTTAAATATGAACAAAGCATAAATTGGCAACGCAAGGCCCTAAATTGTGTATTGTTCTATCAAATAAAATAATTCTAAAACGTAAAAGAAACTATGTCTATTATATATTCTATTTTTCTTTCATTTACATTTGGTGTAATAAAATGCATGCACAAAATTCTCTTCAGTTAGAAAGGATTTATTTTACTCATAATATCAGTTTAAAGATCCTCATCAGGAATAATGCAAAGTGAAGTATATTTGAAGCAGGTCAACACATTAACATCCACCAAAAACAGGGAGTAATGAATATTCCTTTGTTCAGAAGGCTCACTCCATCATATTTGGTCCTTGCTCTGTTCAAAAAATGAACCTGCTTAAAATCAGAGTGGATTTCATGCCTTAATTAAACAAAGTTAGAAAGTCTCTCAAAGATATGCTCCGAGTAGAAATGATGCTCTACAGGTTTTGAACTGAGTCCTTGTGCCTAGATGATTGTAGAAATGATCAAGTTGATAATGTAAACTAAACATCGTAAATTTTGATAGTCACTGCTAAAAACTAGTCAATTGATTAACAACTTCAAATTTATCTGAATACTCTGTTGACATTAGGCTGATTATGATGTTACTTTATTGTTAGTAGTCTTTTTGTTTTATACATGTAATGATAATTTATTTTGAACTAGATATTAAAGAAATTAACAAAATGGTATAATTTTATTTTTTCTCTTACCATTGACCATGCTTATCACAAATCATGCATCTCAAATTCTGACTTACAGTCTGGGGCCAAGCATAGAACAGGTCCCAGTCAGCAGCTCTGTACCCAACCTCAGAAAACCATGAGAAAAAGGGACTCCCAGGAGCTTTAACTCAGGCAGCATCCCAGGTAAAAATCAATCACTCGTGAGGTCTGCTGTTGGAAGTTCTAATCCAGAAGCTGACCTCCGAAATTATACTACTCAGACCTTTGAAGGGCCACTGACAAGAACATCAAACAGCTAGAGATTGACATCACTAATCTAAAGAAATCCCTCGTTTCACTGTCTGAAGAGACGTCCTAAAATCGCAAAGATCCTTATGGGACTAGATTTACTCTATCACAATAGAAAAGGCTGTGTACAGATCATGATTGTGTACAGCCCTTAAAGAAGAATGTTGCCTTTACATAGACAAGACAAGGAGGGTTAAAGAGAGCATGAAATAGGTCAGTGAAGGCCCTGAGAAAAATCAGAGAGAAAAAGAGACAGATGAAGGCTGGTACAAGAACTGGTTTTCAGCCTCTCCAAGGTTGTCAACTCTACTTCCTCCTATCTTGGGACCATTATTTGGTTTCTTTTTGCTTATTTCTGCTGGTCCCTGGGCCTCAAATAGGCAAACTAACTCTGTGATACAACAGATAAATAATTTGGTAGGAAGACCTACTCAGATACATTATCATAAGTTAGCTATGGAGGACTACGAGACTCAAGATGAGGTTGTTACTTTATACAGGGTGTTTCCAAAACCCTCCTCCAACCAACCTAAAAGGGGGTACTTCTGCCCCTAGACCAAGCAGAGAGGGGCCACCCAGAACCCCCTCTGACAGGCAATCTGAATTCTTGCTTAGGCTGCGAGGCTAAGCACTGCAAGGGATTATAAATAAAAGATAACAATATTTCTCTGGGTTCCCTGAGGGACAAGCCTGACTGCATAGGAGTTGATGTCAAAAGTATCCCATCTCCAGGAAAAAGACATCGGGATGGGTATGGCCCTCATGCCTCACTGGACAACGACGGGGGAATGGAGCCATTACAAGGTCCAATACTTCAAATACTGGAGGTCAGGCCTCTATCCCCGTCTTTGCAAGATTAGAATTGCCACAGCCCTTCTATACTTAGAGAAGGGAGGAGATGTCAGGTCTAGCACTGCTTACACACTGAAGGCCTAAAATCAACCATAGGCCTAAAATCAGCAATACGCTTGTCATACGTGTATACTAACACCAAGTCTTGGGTCTCAGTGGAAAAACATTGAAACAAATGGCTGTAAGCTAATGTAAGCAGGCAGCTTTTGTGGAAATCTACAAGCCTGAGTAGTCATAGAGCTTGTAAATAGGTAGCCTTGGCAGACAATACCAACTTAGATAAAGTCAAGCGAGTCATAGGCAGAGTCATAGTGACTTGTCCCCTGAACCGTCATCCAGCCGATACCCAGTTCTGAAGATGTCTGTATTCCCCCTGAACACCCACACTCCCGGTGTCATTCCCTTCCTCACATCCTGCCTTTCTGTGTTTGTAACTCCTGTGTGGATGAATCACAATTTGAGAAAAAAATAAATTATAAAAAAAAAGACAGATAGGAGATACATTCCCAATTATTAAACAACTGATGTCAAAGCAAAAAAAAAATAAATTCATTATTTTCTTTGTTTTATAAATAATTTATTCATTGTTTTTCAAATTGTAATTCATTCACACAGGAGTTGTAGGCACAGAGGGGCAGGATGTGGGGAAGGGGATGACACTGGAGTGTGGGTGTTCAGGGGGAATACAGATATCTTTCAGAACATGGTATTGGCTGGGTGCATTATTTTCTAGATTAGGAAGCAGTGTAGTTGGCCATTGCATGTTAGTGACAGAATGTTTGACATGAATAACAAAAAAATTTAAGCTTAGGGTTTAAAAGACATCTGTTCATAATGAAATGTCAATTCTGTACACTAATATCGCAGGATATGCATACAATGGAAGTATATGGAGAGCCTTTTAAGTCATGGTATAGAGGAAAAGAGATGAAGTACAGGAATGAACAGGAAAATAAACCTCTCAGATGCACTCACCCTATGACATGATTTCTGTAGATAATCACCACAGTAAGATATCACTAAAAATATGTTGGTAATAACACGGAAAGAACCATTAAATATTACTGAATTATCAGACAAAAGAATTTGTATAGAGTTGTGCATGACTCACAGATAGAGAGATAGTTTGAAAAGGGTTTTAGACAGCTACATTCTCCTGTGGTCTTGTGACTATTCAAAGCAACCTAGTATGCAGTGACTCAAATGATTTTATAATGTAATCAAGACTCTTGGAGAATCTGAGATATATAAAGCTGCTACCAGTACAGCTTCAATACGGTTTACAACAAACACCTCATAAATAGAAGAAACGTAGGCTCAAGTGATCATAAGAAACATCCTCTTGGAGACAGGGGAGGAAGAATGGAATGAGGAACTGTGGGAGGGGGACCAGTAGGAAGTAATGGGCTAGACTGTAAAAAATAAAAGAAATTAAAAAAAGAAAAACAATAATTTATGCATAATCCAGCATCATGATCATATATTGTTCATTGTCATATATATGTATATATACATATAAACAAATATATTGATAAGGAATTGTGCAATAATATTAAATGATAGAAAAATTTAAAAAAAAAACAAATCATGCATCTCTCTTAGTTAAACCAGATACTGAAGACCATTCAATTCATGAATCCAAGTGGAGACCCAGTAACATCGAATCCTTCAGAAAATTTGTATGTAGAATATGACATTCTGAACTTGTGGAATTTTCCACAATGTTTTGGATATAAAGTAAAAGTAGGAATGTTTTCTCCATATTTACCACCTGGTAAACAGTTGTCATTGTCTGAGGAATGTATATAGTGGAGTACAGAACTGTGTGTGTACTCTCAACTTTGCTTACCCTCATGCTTCTCCAGAGTTAAAAGATGCCTTGACTGCTGCATTTACAAATCATTTCCCACATTCAAATATTTTCTTTGTACATTTATCATTACCAAGATTTAACACGAACTTCAATGTGTATTCACAATGCTAAACATTATATGGGTTTGAAGGTATATTTATATGTGTACTATGTATATATCCTGTTATAGACTTTATAATCTTATCAATTAACTGAGTGTATGTTTCACCAAAAATCTAATAGCCTCATGAAATTCCATTATCGGATGAAATCTTATATGTCCTCATATCTCTTATTTTGTCAGACTCCCATGTCTGTATGCAGTGAAAGTTGTGGACCTGGATTCAGGAAATCTCTTCAGGATGGCAAGGCTCTATGCTGTTTGATTGCACCATCTGCCCATAAGATGAAATCTCTAATGAAACAGGCACTTGTGTGCATTACAAATGAGGTTCAGACTTCTGTTTATAATCTCTGTATTGAAGTAAAAAAAATATACAAGTTTATGCAGTAATTTCCAACTTCAATAAGTCCATATAAAACACACAACCAAGTTACTATATTTATGAGCTATATGTGTAGATAGAGCAGTTCTATTACTATACTAATTTATTCCCCAGCAATGAGACCCATTTGTACTTGTAGTGTCTACAGGTCACATCATTCTGCTCCACCTTTACTTCCTCTTACTCTAGCTTCTTTCCTTTTTTTTTTTTTTACTTCTCTGTCTAACTGCCCCCACTCACAAAGACCTCCATTCCCACATTTCTCCTTTACTGCCTCATAACTTACCCTTGCCTTTATTGACAAGTAAATAGGGAGAAGTTTCATATGAGTTCACTTGAGTATATGATCCGCTGCTCATCTTGGGGACCCACCTCTTGAGCAAGCAGAACTAACATCAGATTTCAAACAGCATCAGCACAATCTATAATATTTCCCCTATTGTCCAGTTAAAAATATTCTTTGTCAAAGAATAAATTGAGCACAACTGTGAAATTATGTAAAATATAAGGTATAATATTCACCTAACATCCAGGCCTTCATAATTGTCAATTTATGTAAAGTACTCTACCACTAATGCTAACTTAAAGAGCTTACACTTTTTTGTCTGAATTACGTTATTTTAACTTTTATTATCATCTACAATCAATCCTTTCAAATCTGAAATATTTTCTTTAATGATAAACATCTGATGTTCCATTATGAGGCTATAACTAGTCTTCTACACCACCAGACACCTAAGAAGGAATTAAATACAACATAATATTTAGGAAGCAAAAACATAGCTTCTAATGGTATACAATTTGTAAAGACAGCTGACTTGCCTTGACAGTCTGCTGATTTATTATAAAGCTGAACCATCTACCTTCAGTCTACTGGTCCAGATCCATCTGACAGACCTAAAGAAGAGCAGGAAATATAAAGAACTAGCTTACCATGTCTTGACAGATCTTAGCAGTGGGACTATCCCACATCTGTTTGTCCTTTTTTTGGAAAATAATTTTGTCTGCATAAGAATTAGAGCAATTCTTACCCAGTGCCCACATTTCCACGGTTGAATCAATTCCACCAGGAGGTATTGATACTCAGTATCTTCCTTGAAGTGGAATGGGGATACTGTCAGGAGCACAATTTCTCATACTCAATTGATCTTAGTGACGAAATAACATTCTGTGGAATATATATATGCATGTGTGTGTGTATGCTGAATTGTCAAAAATTGACTATTCCTAGCTATTTGCTAATTGAATAATATTGAAAACACTTGCTGGAATCAACTAACTTAGAATAAAATATGATCATTCGTGAGTCTTACAATCTAACTATTAGCTAGCATTATTTAATCATCTGAAACAGCATGTAATACCCCTGCCATTAAAAGGCCTGGGTCTAAGCATTTGTATTCTTGAATGATTTACATAGGCAGTATACCTGTGTATGAGTGACAGTATTTATTTTAAATTTTGTATCAATATATAAAATTTTATTTGAATGAATACCATACAAAAAAAATGGTAGGTAACATCATTTTCTATCTAGTATCTATGTGCTGAGAAAGTCCAAAGCTTATCTGAAGTCCTGACTATAACAGTCTGAAAAGCTTAGTAGTGAGCTACTGTTCTGGAAATGTCCTGGAAACAAGTCTTTAGGAGAAACAGCTTCCATGTAGTTTAGATAGTATCAACAAAGGAGCTGAAATGGCAGGGAATGAGCCAGAATCTCAGCATCTCAGAGTATGAACCTTCTCAGGGCTGTCTTTATCCTCTACCATTCTGCTGTATACAAACCTTACAAACAACACATAGCTCTGTAAAGATATTCATAGGTAACATACAAATACCCATATAAATTAAAATGGAAAATGGTTCAGTATATGGCACTAATAAGATGAAGCTGTTTTTTTACATATTGTAATATAAAATATGTTACAGGCATAACACATAATTCTACATGATAAGCAATTGTGGCTAGATGTAATCACACTTTAAAAGAGATGCTTAACAAACAAAAGGGGGAAACAATGAACCCCAGAGTTGGAAAACATAAGGCTTTATTGACCTTACATTTTTAAATTCTAATAAACAAAAACTTTGGCTTCTCAAAGACATTAGATTTTGAAAAAACTGCTAAACTAAAGCAGCCTGTTTATTTTAAGGCTGTTCTAACACCACAATAGAAAATAAGAAATGAGTTAAACTAGAGGAGAGGTTATGCCTATATTTCCACAGGGGGAAAAAATGCTATATCTTCTTTTCAAGTTGGTAAAAATCACACATGACAAAGGGAGACTTCCTGGAGACCTTGACTTCAAACACAGAGGATATTACAAGATCAAGAATATAGTTGATGTATATGTGATGATATATAGGTCTTGGTACACAAAGACAGCTCTGGGACTGACTGAAACTTAAATGTCTACATATGGCAAAACAAGATAAGTGTGCAGACTATATTCTTTTTATTAAATACTTTTTTATTCGCACTTCAAGTGTTGCCCCTCTCCCAAAGTTCTTCACATCACCCCCCTCTGCTATGCCTCTGAGAGTGGGCTCATCCAAGATTTCATGTTGCTAGTTAATATTAATAATCCACAATATAATTCCTTCGGATAACCCACATTTAGTTGGTTTGTATGAATGTAAATTATATTTTATTCAGCATATACTCATGTGATTTCATAAAATTTAACATTTGGAATATATAAACAGGTATGTATGTGAAATTTTCTTGTAGCTGTTTTATCATGACATTAAAAGGCTTAATCTCGCATAGGGATACCATCCCAGAGCCTAGTAGTGTTCCTGAAATAGATAAGATACTAAGAGTCAGTGGGTTTTATTAAGAAATTCGGGGCATGGAAAAATGCTTTAGTAATTAAAACCATTGGAGCTATTTTTAAAGATGGGGATTTGGCTCCAAGCATCCAAAAAATGACTTTTAACTGTACCTCAATTCGCAGGAGTTCTAACACCATATCGAAGCCATGTAAGAAACACATACATATAGGGCACATTTTTAAAGCAAACCTATGAAGAATAAGTAATTTCAATGTTTCATATGTTATAATATGTCATGTTGATTTCTTCCAATGGGGGGAAAATATGCTTTTTGGCTTCTGTAGTTCACAGATGTAGAGGGAAGAAAACCTTTGTAGAAGTAGATTTAGAGCTCTGTCATAAAGCTGAGTAATTGTGTAGTCCAAATATCCAAGACTCAAATGTAATGTAAAAGCAGGGAGTGTTTTATTCTGCAGACATCCAGCCTGCAGAAATTTGAACATTCACCAAGATAGCAACCACAGACAAAGGCATGCAAGCCTTTTTATTGAAAACGGAATTATAAGCAAAGGTTAGGCAGTCAAAAAATTACTGGTGAGAGCTGGGAAAGTTACATGTATCAATTTCTAATTGGTTGCTATGTTGCATTCACTATCTGTTGTGAGGTCTTGAGGACATTCCAGGAACAGGCTTAGGTCCAGCCTCATTAATTACTTCAGTATCTCAGGAACTGACTCAGCTCTCAGATTATCCTCCCTTGGTCAGAGATATCAATGAATAACATCCCATTGCAGCAGCTCCATCTGAGAAGCATAATATGCTTCCTTGGGAAACCAAAACTTTTCCATTTTGAAGATTTTTATGTCTTATTTGACATCTCAATTGTTTCAACAATGTTCTGCTAGATGAAGTAACTGATGCTACAGATATTTTGAAAGTAAAACAAATATTTAAATGGTATTGTTCCTGAAGAAAGGACATTGAAAATGGTTGTTAATACTATTAGAAACTTTCAAATATTGAAAATTATCACAGTTGTAATATACAGTACATAATTAATTATACCAACTTAATCCCTTACACCCACCAATAATAGGTTAATATATCTTTTTAATATAGGAGCAATAATTCTCAGTGAAACCCTTACAAAATTAATTCAGCAGCAAAATTTTAAAAAAGAAATCACTAACCAAGATGATAATATTGATTTTGTTCTTGAGATGTGAGTTTTGAAAAATTTAAAATTTCTTTCTTATAAATTTTTGGAAGAAATTAAGCATATAGATGATATATCTCAAGAAAATTGAGGCAACATATAAGATCACATCTGACATCAAACTCAAAAATGGAGAGTCAAATTATTTTCACTAACTAAGGAATAAGACAATGATTATATTCTATGCAGTGAAGTAGATAAAGATAAATGAAGATGGAAAAGGGGGAAGCTGAATTACCTTTACTTATGAATGAGAAGATTCTGTCCATAAAAGACCCTAGGAACCCCACAATAAATCTCCTGTAACTTATAAATACATTCAATAAGGTAACATGACAAAAGAAACTTATCATAAAAGGTATCAAGTATCTCCTACACCACAATAACCACCAGCATCAATAACCAAAATAAATAAATAAATAAATAAATAAATAAATAAATAAACAGGCAAAAAATCTGACAAATAATACTATCATAATAAACCACAACAAAAACTTAAATATCTTCCTTGGAACAGAAACTCTAGTACACTGAAAACTTTTACACAGTGAAGAAAGAAATTTAAAAACACACAAAAAGAAAAAAAGAACACCCTTGATCATTTTATAAATTAATAATGTCTAAGGTGGGGATTTTATTGCTATGAAAAAACATCAAAATTTCAACTAAGAGAAGAAAGGGTTTGATTGATGTTATTGCCCTGAGGATAAACTTTGTCATTAAGAGAATCTAAGCAGAAATTGGAAGCAGAAAATTGGAGGCAGAAACTCATGAAAAAAAGTCCTAGAACAATGCTATGTTCATGCTTGCTTTGCTGGTTTCTTTTTTAAACAGCATCATATCAACTGCTAAGTTATAGCACCATTCACACTAAATTGGCCCTATCTTATCAAACATTACTTAAAAATATGCTGCACACACTTGTCATTTTCTCAATTAATATTACTTCTCTCCAGGTACTTGTAGGTTTAGGCTAATTTATCAAACAACAGTAAGTATAGATATCCCACCCAAAACAATCCAATCCACAGAATCCATACCTTAGGGCAAGTACACTTGGTCATACACTCTAATTTCCATTTTCCTCACAATAATCAGGCAAAGAAAACATTCTGTATATGCATCAATTGACAAATAGATAATATGATTTTATACATATATGTAAAAAAGAATTATTTGGTTACGAAAAAATAAAAAAAATCTCAGTTAAGAGGACAAAAAACATATATTCTGGATGAGATTATCCGATAATGTAATACAAATGCCACAGATACTTTTTTATGTATGTAGACATAAAGATAATAGAAGATAGATAAATGATAGAAAGATAGATGATAAATAGAGAGACAAAAAGACAGACAGGCAGACAAATACAGAAGATAGAGAAGAAAAAAAGGCACAAACACACAGAGAGACATATAAACACATGCAAACACACATATAAGCATTGAAACTTTAGAAATAATTTCAATTTAGAGTACTGATAGAAGTCATGAAACCTAGAGAGTTCCAGTTATGAGGGAGTTTTTGAGAATTAGGGTACAGAATGCCAATGCTATGAAAGTAAGAAATGAGGTAATGGAGCAAGCAGAACTGTGCAGGTTCAAGAACTGATGGGAAGAATAGAGAGGTATAACATAGGAAGAGATAAATAATACAATAAGCCTTTCACAATGTTCTGAAGAAACATTCCAGTAAGAAGCTTATGAACAGTCATAGAGCTTCATAAGCAGTCATAGAGAGAGTTTCAGTGTCATAACCCTGTGTAGGAAAAACAACACCCTACTGAATCTATCTTAAGCTGTCAAATAAAAAGTGAACTACAGGTATGGGATTTTTTTTTTTGTTTCAACAGTTTGGTCAGTGGAGTCTCTAGTACAACCTCAAATATTACAAGTGAGTTCTATACGTTTCAGTTATTTTCCTGAACTTTATGGTAGTGACTTAAGATATGAAACACAGAGAAGGCAAGCAAAAACTGATTTTGAAGCTCTTTCCCTACTGAGAATATGACCCAGGAAGTTTTCTATACACAACACTGGAAGAAAAGTTATCATCTGTCTTAGTGTTGTGTATCAGTTTCCTCCATGATAAAGAGCATGAATACATAGGATGATTTAAAGGCAGTAAAAATCCCATCCCACAAAAAGTTTCTTAAGTTCAATATGTAAAGTAAAAGGCTTCAGGAAATCTAACCAAACACATTAGAAATCTCCATCAAAAAGTAAATATAAGCAGGGAGGACTATGGAGAGAAACTAAAAGACAAAAGAAGCTGCACAGAAAAGTGACGATCCAAGATGACTGAGATGCTATGAAATCTGTGAAGTGCCTGGAATTTATGACATAAATATCAAGTTCTTTGCTTTTGTGAGCCATCAGACCTCTTTGGGTAGGCTTGTAATAATGGAGTTCCATGAGATATATCTTAGCCACTTTTCCAGTTCTATGAAAACTTCATTTACAAGGAAATTTATGAATCAATTAATTTTAGCATCAGGTTTTCAGAGGACATTAGTGCTTATGCCCAACATGTTGGGGTGCCAGACAATACACTAGCTGTCAAACTCCTGCAGACATAGCTGAGATTTTATATGATCCACTGGGTGTGATGGGAGAGAAAAAAGACAGAGAGATGGAGAGTATATGGTATAGTACAGTCTCATAAATATTCAGAGATTACCAGAGTAGCACATCTCGGCAAACAATGTGAAATCTCCTAAACCTAAACATTTTCACAACACAACCTAAGGATTCTGATACACAAGTCTATTGGGGCCATTCTCATTCAGTCCATGATAGATAGATAGATAAATGATAGATAGATAGATAGATAGATAGATAGATAGATAGATGATAGGTAACTGTGGATGTACATGTGTACATTTATATGATGTATATATACATTATTCTGTATGTTTATGTGTGTATGTATATGCATATGTATACATATACATACATACACACGCACATACATACATACATACATACATACATGGCTTTATCCCAGTCCCAATAAAATATATTACATTCTTTTGAACATAAAGATATGTGGCATACAAAGGCCTAAACACAGGGAAAATATCAATTCATATAACATTTGAAAATAATGAAACTTTAAAGAAGTTGAAATACTGACTTTTAAAAATATTTTTTGAGATGTAAATAAATTTACATTTCTCTTCTCAATTTTCTCATTCCAAACCTTCAATATATACCTTGAACCTCTCTTACTAGTTCATGGCCTCCGTTTCTCCCTAATTAATGTGTGCTTAAATACATGCATATCTCTATTAAAAATTACTAATTATAACCTCTTCAATCCAAATAATGTTACTTGAATGTGTTTTCATGGCCAACTCTTTGACACTAAAACTAATTGCTGTGCATTTCCCTGATGATGACTGCACATATTGTTTTAATGAACTTTTCTAATCTGGTATGATCATGATCCCTTCTAGAGCAAAAGATCACTAAATAAAAACCCCAGAAGTAGATGTGAGAAACCATCTTGGAGTTGTTCGTCAGTGATGTTCAAAGAACTACCAAAAATATTCTGGTTATTGCTGATTTCCCTTATTTCCCCAAGAGTTTGAAGGAAAATCCCTACTGATGAAAGTACCATGTACTTCAGTGACAGGACCCGATACACCTGAGCTTCAACTGACACAAGTGTGCCCTCCCCAACTACCATATCTAAAGATATCAGATGGCATCATGAAAACTTCCAAGAGAGCAAGACAGCCAACAGTCTTAACCCAATTATATGGATGAACAACATCATTTACTATCGTGGTATTATACCCCATAAAGTTGCAGCAACAGAACACATATCTTTGTCCAAATAAACTTTGTAAAATTCTCTTGCCAACGAATGGAGTCAATTATAAAAAAAAAAAAAAAGTCAATCAAACTGTAGAGTGGTGGATCCCAGAACCAGCTGTAGATATATCTACAAAACATTCTATAATCTTAGACTTCGGAAAAATTATGGAAGAGTTAGAAGATGATTGAAAGTGCCGGGAGGCAAGAACTTTGCTGTAATATAACACTTCTGGCAATATTGGGAACTCCAACCATAAAGACTCATCACCATGACCATATAAATATGAATTAAATTGAGATGACAGTATCAGATATATTAAAGCTGGTAGGACAGACCATGAGTCCTCATTCTTACCCAAAGCACTACTGGTAACTGCAAAAATCTGGGACAGGAAACCTGGGAAGCTAAACAAGTTTTTCTATTGTTTGTAACAAAAATAAAAATATTTAACGTCTTCTGTGGTAGAATTTAATATTTACATTTAGAGATATCATGCTCACCAAGAAACACGGAGCACATCATCCATATTTTTTTTTATCATTTTCAAGTCATCTTACTTGGGGTAGTTTTGAAGACTACATGCTGTACAATGAAACACATTATAGGATTTGAACATATTATATGGTGTAATGTAAAAGTGCTTCATATTCTACTAAAACTGATGTTAGATAATGCCTTATACCAAAGGTGATGTAGTAATATTTCCATTACTTTTATAAAGACCTTTGACCAATACTGAAACTTTGGAAGTAACAGTCTACCATAAAGGGAAGCTATAGAAAAATTCAAGCAGGACTCTGGATGTGCAAACTGAAACAGAAACCATGAAGATGCTTACTATCCTGCTCCCAATATATCATTCAGAATAATTTGTTAATATAACCTAGAATATATTTCCCATGCTGGCACCATCCACCAGTATCTAGATTTTCTTACAAAAATTAGTAATTATGAATATACACTGACAGATGTACTTATTGCCCAGTCTTATAGAAGGCTTTTCTTTCTTGAATTTCCCTTTTCAAAAATGAATTTAGTTTGTGCTAAATTAAAAACCAAAATTAATCCTTGAAAGGATTAAGTTTTTAAAATATAAGCTTGGAAGAGTGTTAATTGGTGTTCCATTTAAACACAATGATGTGAGTCACAAAGTTCTTACATGTTTTGGGGGGTTTAATTTATGTCTTCTGACATGTGAGGAAAGTCTAATAATGTTCAACAGACAGAAAAAAAATCCTGGCTCTCAGGAACTATGTACACAGAATTATGACTACTAAATGTTTCCTTTTTTGTGAAATTTCAGTCTAAATTACCATAGTAAAACAAATATACATGAATAATATGTTATATTATCTTGGGGATAAAAATAATTGTAATGAATACACATGACAAAAGAAGATTATAATGATGTATTTGCTTGATACTAAATAATATATATTATTAAGGAGTTCAAAATTTTCAAATTAGTAGACATTTATTCATTGCTATCAATTGTTCCAAGAAAAATTAGCTAAAATTTCCAGTGTCTTACTGCACAATGTATGCAGTGTATGTGACATATGAAAGAAATTCATAGCTGTCATGCTGATACCATATTGAACTTCTTTCCAGATGATGATCACTGTGTAAAGTGTGCAAATGATTGGTATGCCAACACAGAAAGAACCCACTGCCTCAAAAAAAGTATGGTATATTTATAATATAAAAATCCCTGAATGAAGATGACTGATGTGCATGACCCTGTGCTTTTCTACTATCACCACACTTGTATTTGTAGTTTTTGTGAATTACCAAAAGACCCCTCTAGTGAAGGCCAATAACTGTACTCAAAGTTAAATTGTGCTCATCTCACTCACCTTCTGCTTTCTTTGCTCTTTCTCTTCATTGGTCAGCCCAAAACAACCACTCGCATCCTACAGCAGACCATATTTGGAGGGTTTTTTTTTTTTATTAAAGTAGCTGTATCTACTATCTTGGTCAAAACAATTGCACTAATCCTGACGTTCAGGAGCACGACTCCTGGAAGAAGGATGAGAGGATTTCTTAAATCAGGGTCAGCCAAATTTATCATCCCCATCTGTACACTTATACAAATTATCTTCTGTGGAATCTGGCTGGTAACTTCTCCTCCTTTTGAGAATGAAGCGGTACATTCTGAACATGGTCAGATCATAATTTTATGTAACAAGGGCTCAGCCACAGCTTTCTACTGCAACCTAGGGTACCTTGGGGCTCTGTCCATAGTAGGTTGCTTGGCCAGGAACTTGCCAGACACTTTTAATGAAGCCAAGTCCCTGATATTCAGTTTGTCAGAGTATGGATTACATTTCTCCCAGTCTACCATAGTACTAAGGGGAATGTTATGGTGGTTGTGGAAGTCTTCTCCATCTTTGCCTCCAGTGCAGGTATATTAGGCTGTTTTTATCCCCAAGTGCTATATTATTTTCAGGAGACCTGAAAATAACTCATTGAAAGTCACGAGACACAGATTTCATTGTAAATAAGCTGTACTTAATTACCTCAAGTTATTCTTTTAGGGTTTCGAGGAGTGTCAACAGATAATCTCAGGTTAAACTGCTGCAAAACATAATATATCCCACAAGGCTGTTTGATTACTTATGTACCTAGTGTGTATGTAGCATTGGAATGTTCTGTCTCCAATATCAAATTATCTTTGGCTTTCTTAGTCTTTTAACCAGAAAGCTATAACTTATATCTGTATGTGACATCCAAATGAATACTATACAATATACAAAATGATTTACCATCTAAAGAATCAAAATTCAAGCTTATATATAATAACATTATACAACAATTATACCATAGAATTCCCAGGTTTATTGTAGCTTGAACAATTTTTTTTTGAAAGTGACTTAATGATATTTTCTGAGACTTTGAGCTGAGAATCTACTCCTTCTATTTCTATTATTAGGAGGTTTGATCTTTTCATAGTGTCCCAAATTTCCTTGATGTTTTTTGTTAGAAGCTTTTTATATTTGTCATTATCTTTGACTTACATATCAATTTCATCTACTGAATCTTAGACACCTGAGATTCTGTCTTCTCTCTTGTATTCTGTTGGTGATGATAGCATTTCTTGATCATGTTTTTCCTACATTTATAATCTACATGATTTACTACATTTCTAGCTCCTTTATTACCATTTTCAGGATCAGAAAATATCAACAAAATCATAAAAGAAAATTTCCACAACATAAAGAAGTAGATGTCGACAAATGAGCACAAAAGATACATAACACCAAACAGAGAGAACCAGAAAAAAATTCTGCCATCACATCATAATCAAAACACTAAATATAGAGAAAAAGAAAGCATTTGAAAAGCTGCAAAGAACATAGAAAAAGTAACATATAAAGGATGACTTCTCAGAATTACACCTTACTTCTCAACACAGATTCTAAAAGAAAGAAAGGCCTAGAAAGGTTTCTGTTTTCTTTTTTTTTTGCATACCCTGAGAGATCACAGATGTCATCCCAGATACTATACCCAGCAAAACCTTCTATCACTATATATGGAGAAATCATAGTATTCTATTACAAACCAAATTATTAAAACACCTCTCTAGTAATACAGCACTACAAAAGAGACTAGAAGGAAAAGTTCACAAAAAGGGAAACTACACACTAGAAAAACAAATTCCACCTCTAACAATAAAAGTAATAGAAAGCAATAATAAATACTCTTTAATATCTATTAACATCAATGAACTAAATTCCCCAATAAAAAGACATAGACTAACAGAATTGATACCTAAACAGGATCCAGCATTTTGCTGTACACAGGAGACAAAACTCAGTGTTAAAGACAGACATTAGCTCATGGTAAAGGGCAGAAAATCAGTTTTCCAAGCAAACCATCCCAAGAAACTAGCTAGAATAGCCATTCTAATACCAAATAAACTTTCAACCACAAGTTATCTAAAAAAGATAAGGATGGACACTTCACATTCATCAAAGTAGAAATCTACAATTAAGAATTCTCAATTATGAACATCAATGCACCAAACACTAGAGAATCCACATTCATTAAAAACACTTTACTAAAGCCCAAAGCACACAGTACACAACACACAATAATAGTTGGAGACTTCAACATCACACTCTCATAAATAGACAGATCAAGAAAAGAGAAAATAAACAGAGACACGGTGAAAATATCAGAAGTTATGAACAAATGGATTTAAACAGGCATCTATAGAATATTTCATCCTAAAACAAAAGAATATGCTTTCTTCTCACCAGCTCATGGTGCCTTCTTAAAAATTGATCATATAATTTGTCACACAACAGGCCTCAACAGATACATAAAGATTGAAATAATTCCATGCATTGTATCAGATCACCACAGACTAATGCTGGTCTTCAATAACAACAAAAACAACAAAGGCCACATACACATGGCATATGAACAATACTCTACTCAATGATAACTTCCTCAAGGAAGAAATCATGAGAGAAATTAAAGATTTTTTTAGAATTTAATGAAAATGAAGACAAAATGTACCCAACATTATGGGACACAATGAAAGCAGTGCTAAGAAGAAAATACACAGCTCTCAATGCCTCCAAAAAGCAACTGGAGAGAGAAAAACTAACAGCTTAACAACACACCTGAAAACAAAAGAAGCAGAAACAACACAAGAGAAGTAGATGGCAAGGAATAATCAAATTCAGGGCTGAAATCAAGTAGTAGAAAGAAAAAGAACTATACAAAAAAATCAACAAAACTAGGTGATATTTCTTTGAGAAAATCAACAAGATAGATGATCCCTTAACTAGAATAACCAGAGGGCAAAGACGCAGAATCCAAATTAACAAAATCAGAAAGGAAAAGGGAGATATAACTACAGAAACTGAAGAAATTTTAAAAAATCATAAGATCCTACTACAAAAGCCTATACTTAACAAAACTGAAAAATCTGGATGAAATAGACAATTTTTGAGACAGATTCCTTGTACCAAAGTTAAATCAAGATCAGGGAAACCATCTAAATAGTCCTATAACCCCTAAAGAAATAGATGCAGACATTAAAATTTTCCCAACCAAAAAAGCTCAGGAACAGATATGTTTAGTGTAGACCTAATACCAATACTCTTCAAACTATTCCACAAAGTAAAAGCAGAAGAAACACTACCTGATTCATTCTATGAAGCCAAAGTTACACTGATACCAAAACCACACAAAGACCCAACAAAGAAAAGGAACTTCAGACCAATTTCTCTTATATATAGCATTGCAACAACACTCAATAAAATTCTCCTAAATGGAATGCAAGAACACATCAAAACAATCATTCAACACAATCAAATAGGCTTTATTCAAAGGATATAGGAATAGTCCAATATACAGAAATCCATCAATGTAATACAATACATAGACAGTCTCAAAGAAAAGAACCACATTATCAGTTCATTGGATGCTGAGAAAGCATTTGAAAAACTTCAGCACCCATTCATGATAAAGAGTCATGGAAATAGCAGGAATTCAAAGCTCATATATGGACACAGTAAAAGCAATATACAACAAACCAATAGCCAACATCAATCTAAGTGGAAAGAAACTAGAAGCAATATCACTAAAATCAGGGAATAAACAACTGCCCACTCCCTGTCTATCTATTCAATATAGTATTTGAAGTTCTAGCTAGAGCAATTAGACAACAAAAGGATGTCAAAAGACACAAATTCGAATGGAAAAAGTCAAAATATCATTATATCAGGTGATATGATAGTATACTTACGTGACCCCAAAAATTCCACCAGAGAACTCCTAAACATGATAAACAACTTCAGAATTGTGGCTGGATATAAAATGAACTCAATCCAGTCACTAGCCTTCCTATACTCAAAGGATAATTGGTCTGAGAAAGAAATTGGGAAATTGAAACCCTTCACAGTAGTCACAAACAATATAAAATATCTTGGTATCACTCTAACCCAGCAAGTTAATGATCTGTGCAACAAGAAATTCAAGTCTCTGAAGAAGGAAATCAAAGAAGACCTCAAAAGATGGAATGATCTCCCATGCTCCTGGATTGGCAGGACTAATAGTAAAAAATGACCATATTGCCAAAATGCAATATGCTGCATATTCAACACAATCCCCATGAAAATTCCAACTAAATTTTTCATAAAGTTAGAAAGAGCAATTCTCAAATTCATTTGGAATACCAAAAATACCAGGATAGCTAAAACTATTTTCAACAAAAAAAGAACATTTGGAAGAATCCCCATCCCTGACCTCAACTTATAGTACAGGGCAATAGTGATAAAATGTCCATATTTTGGTACAGTGATAGGCAGGTGTATCCATGGAATGAACCCACACATCTATGGTCACTTGATCTGTGACAAAGAACCTAAAAACATCCAGTGGAAAAAAGACATAATTTTCAACAAGTGGTGCTGATTAAATTGGCATTCAATGTGTAGAATAATGCAAATTGATCCATTTGTATCTCTCAGTACAAAGCTCAAGACCAAGTGGATCAAGGACCTCTACACAAAAACAGAAATACTGAAACTAATAGAAGAGAAAGTCGGCAAGAGCCTCAAACACATGAGAACAGCAGCAATCTTCCAGAACAGAACACCGAATTCTTGTGCTCTGAGATCCTAAGATCAACAATAGATAAATGGGACCTCATAAAATTGCAAAGCTTATGTAAGACAAAAAACACTACCAATAAAACAAAATGGCAACAGAAGAGATTGGGAAAACATCTTTACCAATCCTATATCTGATAGAGGGCTAATATCCAATATATACAAAGAGCGCAAGAAATTAGACTCCAGAGAATCAAATAACCCTATTAAAAATGAAGTACAAAGATAAACAAAGAATTCACAACTCAGGAATATAGAATTGCCAAGAAGCACCTAAATAAATTTTCAAAATCCTGAGTAATCAGGGAAATATATATCAAAACAACCCTGAAAATCCACCTCACACCAGTCAGAATGACTAAGATCAAAAACTCAAAAACTCTTAAGAGAGCAGTTACTGTCAAGGATGAGGAGAAAGAGGAACACTGCTCTATTGCTGGTGAGATTGCAAGCTCAAACAACCACTCTGGAAATCAGTGTGGAAGTTCCTCAAAAAAATTAGACATAATACTACCTGAAGACTCATCTACACATCTCCTGGGCAATGATCTGAAAGATGCTCCAACATATAACAAGGACACATGTTCCATTATGTTCATAGGAACCTTATTTATAATAGACAGAAGCTAGAAAAAAAAGCAGATGTCGTTCATCAGAGAAATGGATTCAGAAAATGTGGAAATTTTACACAATAGAGTACCTCATGAAATACTTAGGAAAACTGATGGAACTAAAATATCATCCTGAGTAATTTAACTGAACCACAAAAGAACACACATGGTATGCACTCATTGATGTGTGTATATTGGCCCAAAATTTCAGATAGCCAAGATACAGTTCACAGACCACATGAAGCTCTAGAAGAAGGAAGACCAAAGTTTGGATGTTTCAGTCCTTCTAAGAAGGGGGAACCAAATACTCAAATACAGATGAACATCTAGAGACAAAGTGTGGAGCAGAGACTGAAGGAAAGGCCATCCATAGACTGCCTCACCTGGGAGTCCATCCTAGATATAGTCACCAAACTCAGACACTATTGTAGATGCCAAGAAGTGCTTGCTGACAGGAGTCAAATACATCTGTCTCCTGACAGGTTCTGCTAGAGACATAGATGGATGCTCACAGCCAATCACTGAACTGAGCACTGAGTCCCCAATGGAGTAGTTAGATAAAGAAATGAAGGAGCTGAAGGGGTTTGCAATGTTACAGAAGAACAACAATATCAACTAACTAGACACCCCCAGAGCTCCCAGGAAGTAAACTGCCACCACACCTTCAGTGAAGTCAGTGGGAAAGAAGTAAATCTTGGATACTGACTCCTGGGACGAGTGCTTCAATGGAAGCCTGTCTCCTGGAGAGCCCTGGTGGCCCCTAAAAAAGGATGTGTTCCAGATTTTTTCTTGCTATTACAGGAGGAGGGTTCTGTGCCATAGCTTTTGTATTATAAATATTTTTTGAAAATATTCAGTTTGAAGAACAGGGTACTATTGAAGTGTTTATCAGGTTGGACACTCCAGATTTGGCTAAATAAGAGGCTGTGAATTATAGCAATAAGAAATAACATTGGAGAGTTAAGAAAAGGAGAAGGTTTTGATGAAGCAGCTAAAAGGAAAACAATTAGAAAGGACAGCATTCAGATGAGTTCATTAGGAATATCCATTACAGGTGTATAGAATACCAGCAGTTTCATTGTTATATGCAGGAGTGTATTCTGGACAAGGCAATAGATGAATGGAGGTTAATGGAGCAAGAAGTTCTTTAGCAAACTATAAATTGACTGGTGACAAACTTTAAGAAACATTATTCAAAGGTTGGATGTTGGTTTGTTAGGTAATGGGTTGTCAGAACCAAAGGCTAAGAATATACTAGCCTCAGACAATACTGATATCATTTTTGTGAAATCACTGTTTGATTCCTAATAGGTCTTATGAAAAGTTATTTTTTGTTTAATGTTAAAATTGGCTATGTGTGGCCAGACTGATTTTGACTATTGTATGATGGCTAACTTCCTCTTTTTTCTGTTTAAAAGTATGATGCTTGCACTTATGAACTGCACTCAGATTCAGCACCCTATTGTATTTGTGTCTGTTTGACACTGGCCGACTCCTTGCCCACCTGTTATTGGTACCCTGGTTCTCCCCTGGTGTGGGACTCCTGACTGGATCTGCCCATGGCAGTAAACCACTAACCAGAGTATACACATGGAGGGACCCATGGCTCCAGCCACATATGTATTATGTGATGGCCTTGTTGGGCATCAATGGCAGGAGAGACCCTTGGCACTGTGAAGCCTAGATGCCCTAGTGTAGGGAAATGCCAGGGTGGGATCCAGGAGTAATTGGGTGGATGGGGAAACAACCTCATAGAATCAGGGCAGGGAGGAATGGAATAGGAGGTTTCCAGGGTGGAAACCATAAAAGAGGATGACATGTCAAATGTAATTAAAATAATCAAAAAATTCTCTTTTAAAAAAAGGAGAAAAAAAGAAAAAGAAACACCATGACCAAAAATAAATTTTCAGTGGGAATAATTTTCTTGGCTCCTACTTCTATATGATCATTCATCATCAATGGAATCAGGACAGGAACTCAAACAGGGAAAGGCTTTGCACCAGTTATTAATTCAGTGTGCATTTTACTGTCTTTTTCCTTAAGGCTTCACAGTCTGCTTTCTTATAGAATCCAGGCAAATAGAGGCTCTGGAATAGAACTTTCCACATAGAACCCTCCCACATTAATCACTGATTAAGAAAATACTGTATTATCCTTCCTAAAACTAAATCATGGATACATTTGCATAGCTTACTTCTTTTCCTCTCCAAAGACATTACTTTGTGTCAAGTAGACTTAAACTTATGAAGCACAATATCTATTTAGCAAAACTCTGTAACATCTTCGATGAATAAGCCGTAAGACAACAATAACAAGAAAGATTTGTTGTGAAACAAAGTCCCAGGCATATTTTCTTTAGTGTGGTGTTCGCTGATGATTTAATTGAAAACCAGTTGGTCATGATCAGAATTTTTATAATAAGATCCTACTACATATTTGAAAATTAGGCAATGAAAGTAAGTATACATATTAATTGGTATTAAGTGAAGGTCCAGTGACTCCAGAGACATTGTGTATATGAGTTGACCCTCAATATTGTGGACATTGTAAAGATTTTATATGTAAAGAAGTCCTTGCTGTATGTGTCCTTGCTCTGTAGAGGTTTTTTTTTTTTAATTCTCAGAGACTTTTGAATGTCATCATGTCAAATTGTGTTTCTGACAATGGTATATGGACACTCTTTTCCAATTGGGGGGATCCTGGTAGTTTTGCTATTCTTGAACTGAGACAATGACATAATTACTCCAGCAACTTGAGAGGCTGATCTTCAGACATATTTTTTCCACCATGAGTTTGTCACTTGGACACAAAGGCTCATATGTAAAGCCTGAGGGTAAAAAATGTTGAAGATTTCTCCAGAGAGGGGAGTAAAATGATATGGAATGACCATATAGCTTAGAAGCCTTCACTCTGCAACACTTATAAATCCACAATCATACACTTTCACCTACTGCAGCCTTCATCTGGGATCATTGTTTGTTCCATTTATGCTCAAAGAAACACTTACCATGCCCACTTTGATTTCTTTCTTCTTGATGCTGAAGCTTTCTATGCTCTGGTGCTATTTAGTTATATCAAGGTGTTTGATATCCTTGACAGACAATGTATACCAGGATGGAGACATGGTGATCAATGTGTTCTTGCCCCTGTATACCTATCAAACCAAACTCACTGAAGGGACAGAGAACACAGACATTCATCAATGGTAAGTGTCTCCAGTCCTTTCATCCTAGTCCAAATTTTCAAGGTGTACATTTAATCTACTTTATCATTCCTTCTCAAGCAATTCCTTGTAGAAAGTGCTCCAGTTCCAAGCTTGAAATCACTTTTGTTAGATGTCTTCTGTTTGTATGGATAAAGACTGAGGACAAATACACTATCTAAGATATCTGTAACTCTTAATGATTCCATGCAGACAACAAATGATGTTACTTAGAAATATAACTTCAGGTATATGTACAGGTCAGTAATGAAAGTTGCTTCTACAAAAGAATTCCATCAAATACTTCCTTTGTATGTCCTAATATCAGTATTGACTGAGTGCTACTTTGTGTATCACATTTCTTGAGAGACCACCTACTGTATTTCATTATTTCAGACTCTTTGGAGGTCATGATTTTCTTCCAGGTGTTCCGCTGCCACACCCCTTAGTGCTATTAGGCAGTACAGTGACTAAAAGTGGACTGCTGTGATATTTCAATTCTCTCTAGTATGTGATTGATTAACATATAGTACATATTTTTTATTATAAATATGCTATCACTCCAGTAAGTGAAATAATTAATATAACAGTGATACAGACTTGCAGACATTATAAACGGGTGGCTTCTCTTTCTATGAGCATGGATAATGACACTGAGAGCAGTTATACCATCTCCTGTCAGAATCTTATGTGGCAGCTCTCTGCCTGTGTCTGTTGTGCATAGTGTTAAAGAAAGGTGTCAACAACAAAAGGTAAAAATTTTTGCTTAGAAGCTATCTTATTTCCCTCCAACACCTGTTGGCTGATATTTTAATATTCTTTTTCCCTTTATCCTGTTTGTCCCCTTTTCACCTTCTGTAACTCTGCTACTCACATATGCATGTTGGTACTGTCCTGCATATTTTACTCTCATTGCTGCTGCTCCTCACCAGTGCTTAGAGAGATCCAGCTCTATCAAACTTTAATGTTGGTTTTATGAGTTTTGACCTGCATTCCCTGGATTTCTCAATGCAATATTCAATATTTGTATGTGTTCAATTGGATAGTAATGTAGTTTTCCAGTTTTGAGGACATGCAGCAAATCTGCGTACTCAGAAGATGACACATAATTAACCCGGGTGTAAAATTATAGGCATTTTGTCTTGTTTTGTTCATGAATCAATCATAATGTTATACTTTCAGGGAGTAGAAAGTAATGCATTGCATAGACAATAAGGTGGCATGATATCAAATTGCATAAAATTTAGCATCTTGAATAATAAATCATTTGACAAAATCTGCAATTGCACTTTATATCAGTTGTGCTTTCTCTAATGCAAAGGTGTGTCCTTAGTGACAGCATTGTTAACCTTGCATGGTATTCTGCCTTCATATTTTATCCATAATTATCTTCCTGATTTGAAGTGAAGATTTGTCTTATTGCTGATTATGCCTACAATATTTTTTATGCTTCAACAGATTACATATGTACATATTATATTAAAATATATATTTTAGCATGTCTTACTATTCATTCTATTCCTTTATCTTTTATTTTTCAATGGCATGCCAAATATTTGTTTTGAAGGATTGTAAACTGATTATATGATTAGTGTGTGTTTTACATATTTTCTTGGTGCTGTGTTTAAATAGAAAGACTACGTGGAGATCATGAGTTTTCTGGATTAATAAAGGCATGTTTATATGTTATCCTCTAAGATCCATTGTTTCACTAGGCCTGGGGAGTTTAGTCAGGTTCCAATCCAGTTACAAATTCCCATTTGTTGAGCAAATATTAAGTCCAATGTGGTCTCCACTTGTTCTCTATGCACCTAATCCTAGTTATAATTTCACAATTGAAAAGTGTGTTCTTTTGTGATTCTGTTGTTTACTATTAAACACTGATTATATCTGATTTAAATATCTAACAGTGATTTATATATCTGTTAGTCTGTGTGTCTGTGTGTTTTTTCTGTTTGTCTGTCTATTCATCTGTGTACGGCATGAATACAACTGCATTTATTCCTCTGAACTCCATGTTCCTTGAGTCATGGTGTCTTATTCTCTGCTCTATAGACCAGGCTAGCTGGCAATAATGTTGTCCTGTATCTACATTTGATGTACTGTATAAATTCTGGATAACACAAGCCAGCTAATATATGTATGCTTGAAAATATGTGTGTGTATATGTGATTATATGTGAATCCATGTGTGAATGTCTTTGTACGGGTATGAATATGTATATGTGTGTAAATATATATTAGTGTGTTTTAAACAGTGCATCTGACTCTGTTTGAGAATGAGTGTACAACCATGTGTGTTTGTCTGTTGATGGTATATGTTTGTGAGTATAGTTGGATGTGGACATGGAGGAGTGTGTTTGTGTGTGTGTGTGTGTATGTGTGTGTGTGTGTGTGTGTGTATGTGTGTGTCCTTGTGTGTTTGTGAAGTTCATGGGAGAATTTCAAATGTTGTACTTAATATCTCATCTACTTTGAGACAAAGCACTTTTGTTGTTCATTTCTGAGCTTACCAAGATGGCAGGGCCATTGCCTTCTGGAATTTTCCTATGTGCTGTCCCATTTTTACATGAGAGTGCCAGTATAGGAAATGTTTACTATTTTATCCTAGATACATATATTCAAGTGCTAATGCATATCATTGGCCAGTATTTGCTCTCACAGTCAATTTCAGAGCTCACATGCACAGTGTAACTACTTTACCTAATTTGGATTTACTTTTTCTCCAGTGTTTTTTTTTAAATCATAGAAGGTAGATTTCTAGGAACATAGTATCTTTGTCATTCACATTAATAAATTTCTATCTTAAAGACTCTCCCCTCATGTAGAACAATTCTTTACCTTAAAGATTTTGATCCTCTTTTCCCCTTCTAGAATCCAGAACAACTTCATTTGAGTACTGAACTAATTTCGATTACAATATACTGTCTGCATGCTTCTTACTGTACACATAGCTTTATTTATAAAATCATTTTATTCAATTAATAAACATTGGTTTGTTTGGATGACAAGAACTTAAAGTACTAGCAGACAAAGTGAAGATGAACTCAGAAGATGGAAAGATTTTCTGTGCTCAAGGATCAGTAGGATTAATATATAGAAAGTAGACAGCTCATCAAAAGCAATCTACAGATTAAGCGCCATACTCAGAAAAATGCCCACACAGTTTGTCACAGATATAGAAAAAAAAAATTTCTCAACTTGACATGAAAAATCAAAAGAAAGAAAGAAAGAAAAAAAGAAAGAAAGAAAGAAGGGAGGGAGGGAGGGAGGGAGGAAGGAAAGAAGGAAGGAATGAAGGAAGAAAGAGAAAAAGAAAGGAAAAGGAAAGGGAAGAAAAGGAAAGAAAGAAAGAAAGAAAGAAAGAAAGAAAGAAAGAAAGAAAGAAGAAAGAAAGAAGAAAGAAAGAAAGAAAGAAAGAAAGAAAGAAAGAAAGAAAGAAAG